>NW_020951112.1:1731102-1788510 GCF_900497805.2 Vombatus ursinus | reverse complement strand
TCTTTCTTTCTTTCTTTCTTTCTTTCTTTCTTTCTTTCTTTCTTTCTTTCTTTCTTTCTTTCACTAGACTTCTCTCCAAATTCTCCCCAATTGAGAAAAAAGACAGACAAATCCCTTGTAAGAAATAGGAATAGTCATGTTAAGTAAGGCATTAAACTTGGAGTCAGGAAGACCTGAATTTGAATCCTGCCTCAGACCCTTACTAGCTGTGTAACCCTGGGCAAATGCCTTAACTTCTCTCAGCCTCAGTTTCCTCATCAATAAAATAGGGAAAATAATAACTCCTAGCTCCCAGGATTGTTGTGCGAATAAAATGAGATGATATTAGTGAAGTGCTTTGCAAGTCTTAAAGCACTATATAAATGCAATTAATAATAATAATTATTGCTATCATTAACTCAAAGCCAATCTACACATTGTTCACCTGGGCACACCTATGTCTTTCACTGCTTCTGATCCAATGAATTTCAACGCTTCTTCCAGCTCTTTGTTGTTGGTCTCAATTCCTGCCCTCTGCTGGATAAACAGGAACATAACACGTGGTCACTGGATGGGAAGACTGCATTGTGTCCTTCTCAAAGCATACATCCCAAGTAGCTGACCAGGCCTTCTTCCTCTTCACTTGTGCATCCATTAACCAGATTAATTATGCGTTGACAATTCATTTCAGTTCTAAAGTGGTTACCGTTAACTGTTGCCTGGTTGTGGCTCATTTCTTCTTTCCCGCACGCCTTCCTTGAAGAAGGGAAATATTTCTTTCCCATGCTTGGCCCTTCTAAGGTTGGAGCACTCAGGAATTATTATATATAACAGTCTTTGGTAAGGAGGACTTATAAAGACTGGGTTCCTAGAGGCAATGTTTTACAGTGGGAAAAAAACCTGACTAGAACCAAGAACCTGGTTCAAATCCCGTTTCTGAAACTTACCAGCTGTGTGGCTTTGGGCAAGTCACTTACTGTGTCTGGGACTCAGTTTCTTTATGTCTAAAACAGGCTAGCTGGCCTCTGAGGCCTTCATTTCTAGGGCCAGGATCCCTCAGTTTCCTTATTTGTAAAATAGTGGAGTTGAGCTAGTCTGAGGTTTCTTCCAGATCTAGATCCATGGTTTTTTAAAGATGTATAAAAGAGAGAACAGAAATGAATAGAGGCAGCATGATGGCACAGTGGAAAGAGGGCCAATCTTGGAGTCAGAGGACCTGAGTTCAAATCCTTATTCTGTCATTTAGCTACCTTGAGTGACCTTGAGCAGGTCACTGCACCATAATCGGACCTCTATTTCTTATTGGGAGATGAGAGAATTGGACTGTATGTCCACCAAGATCCCTTCCAGTTCTGAGATCTGATCGGTAAAATGAGGTGCTTGGCTCTTAGGTGGCTTCTGAGGTCCCTTCCAACTCTGGATCTGTAAGCCTAGGCCTCATCACTGGACATCTACGTTTCGTCAACCTTTTTTGGTAGAGGTAAACCCCTGACTCCTCACTTCACCTCCTCCCCCAATCTAAGCCACTTTCACATCTCCTGAATCTGCCCCCTTCTCTCCTCTGACTCTGCCCACCAAGGTGTGGGTACTACTCACCTCACCCCAACAGGCTTTAAAAATGGTGATAATAATGCTTTTAAATGAGAACTGTGAGTCTCTGGACCAATCCATTGTATTTTAAATGGAGGTACTTGACTATGCTTTTAAATCCAAATCACTCTGGCTTTCATTGAATGGCCAGTAATAGCCCCCAGCCTCTATGGCTGTCGTTGTTTAGATTTTGTTAGCTTAGAATGATCGTAAACAGCTGTTGTTTTCTGTTCTGGCCTGGAACTTTGGGGGTCTTCCTCTGTCAGACTGATATTTTTGTGATGGTAAATTAAGCCATCTGTATCTCAGTTCTCACCTAGCCCTTAGTCTTTGAATAGGTTAACTGACCAACCGAGGCCTGTGGAAAGCCCACAGCGTTCCTGGCCTTCACCAGTCATTGACTTTTTTGTCTTGTCATTGGACTTTGGAAAAAAGAATTGAGGCTGTTGAGTCTCACAGCTGTGCCTTACTTTAATTCACTAGCAAGTCAAAACCTTCACCCTGTGATGTCATTGGCCCTCTTGGGGGGGGGATGGACTATTGTAATAGCCTGCTTGGGGGGGAGGGGGTGCCTGCCTCAAGTCTCTCTCTACTGCAGTCCATCCTCCATTTGGCCACTAAAGGGATTTTCCTAAAGCTCGAGTCTGATCATATTTCCCCACTTAAAAAAACTCCAGTGGCCCCCTAGACCCTCCAGGATCAAGTACAGAATGTTCTGTTTGGTGTTCAAAGCCCTTCATAACCTAGCCCCCTCTTTCATCTTCTTACACCCTACTCCCCAACATGTGCTCTTCGATCCTGTGACGCCAGCCTCCTGGCTGTCCCACGCACATCTCCTGACTCTGGGCATTTTCTCTGGCTGTCCCCCATGCCTGGGATACTCTCCTCATCTCCGTCCCCTGGCTTCCAAGTCCCAGCTAAAATCTCATTCTCTCCAGGAAGACTTTCCCAATTCCTCTTAATTCCAGAGGTTTCTCTCTGTTAATTATTTCCTGTTTATCTGGTATATAGCTTGCTTGTACGTAGTTCTTTGCTCATTGCCTTCCCTATTCATTTGACTTGAGCTCCTTGAGGGCAGTGACTGTCTTTGGCTTCTTTTTATATTCCCAGCATGTAGCACAGTGCCCAGCACATAGTGGGTGTTTTAGAAGTGCTTACTGACTGACTGACTGGTAGCCATTATGTCATCTATCTATGAGGGCATGTTTGTCCCGTGCTTTGGGAGGTAGGCAAAGGGAAAGCAATGAAAAGGAGACCCTTTGCCACTTCTCCCTCCTCTCTGTCCTTCATTCCCCAGGTAGGAATGCATTCATCTGGGCTCAGGCCTCAGGAGCTCGATAAATTATTTTATTCTGAACAAACACTGGAGTCCTACTGTTGAGGTTTAGGGTTGCTAGGACCCCGAAATAATGACATTATCCTGCCCAAATGAATTCAAGCCAACCCTGCTTTCAGCCAAAGACAAGGTTTATTAGAACACTGAGAGGGGGTAGACAAGATTTTAAGAATCTGCCATATTGGCCAGACTCTTAAGGAATCTAAGCATTTGTATCGCTAATGCAAGCGGGCCAGATTGAATCTGAGCACCTTAATGGAGGCCGAGAAGGATTTTATATACAAAAAGAATGTGGGAGGGTTCTGGGAGTGGCCAAGTAATCTGGGGTTGATGCGGTTTAGGGGTTCAAGGGTGCTGGGACCCCAAATCACAACACGTGGGTCCTGCCCGAAAGAATTCGACCCCAGCCTTCTTTCAGCCAAAGACAAGGTTTATTAGAGCATCCGTCATATTGGGCAGACTCTTAAGGAGTCTGAACATTAGTAAATTATTTGCTAGATTATAAGAATCTCAGCCTTGGCTAGATTGCAAGAGTCTAAGCTGTGGCTAGATTTTAGGAATCTCAGCAGTGGCTAGATTTTAAGAATTTAAGCATTTTAATGGAGACAAGATGGACCTTATATACAGAAAGACTATGGGAAGGATCTAGGAGAGGCCAAGTAGTAATAGAGGTTAATAGAGGTAATAGAGTTACCAAGGGTGGGAAGTGGCCTGGGGCCATAGGGAGGCAAGACAATGGAGGGGGAGGTTGGGTGCAGCCACAATGAAAGGCCAGTTGATGGGATTATAGCCTCATGCAAAAGCCAGAGATTTGGCCACTGGGAATGTCCGGGGCTTTTCCTTTCTGGGACCCAGATCCCGACCCCATCAGGGTGACTTGGAGGTAACAGAGTTGCCAGGGACCTAGACCACCTAGATAGAATTAAGGGTGGGAAGTGGCCAGGGACTATAGAAAGGTAACTGACAATGAAGATTGGTTGAGTCAGAATTGGGAGATTGGGCCTAGCCACAATGAAAGACCAGTTGAGAGGATTACTGTGGGGGAGATCTGCCTCTGGTGAATGCCACAGACTTGACCACGTGGGGAAAGGAGAAAACCTACAGAAATTTGTGGGGGAGGGGTTCCCAGGACCTATACCCTGTCAAAACTAGGTTTGAAAGGTTTTGAATTGGGTCCTGCCATGCTACCAGGTTAAGTAAGCAAGCGGGAATGCTTGCTCAGAAATTAAGGAGAGAGAAAAAAAATACTTTGTAAGTAAAGTTGTTTTTTGATTATCATTTTAAACCCATTAGGTACTGAAATCTGAAGATTTGCTTTTTCCACCTAGCCTTAGATATTTCTCTATATTTTAAAAATTGATTTCAAAGTTCACAAAAATGTTTGTCATCAAATTGTTCAAGTATCTTTTTATTTAAAAAAGTGACCTCTTATAAGAATCTTACAGTAAAAATGTTTTTCCTTTTCAGGTGCAGCCACTATGTACACAAGATATAAAATTGTGGAGAAGCAAAATCAAACTTCTTATTTCAGTAGTCCGATTTTTAACCTGGTGTCATTAGTCCTTGGATTGGTGGGCTGTATTGGAATGGGCATTGTAGCCAATTTTCAGGTAGGGATAAGTTAGAAAAGAACAACAGCCTATTAACATAATGTAATATGATACAATGTAAATATCTGTATTTGGTTCAGTGTTTCTTGGTGAGAGACAGGTGGACAAAAGAAGGCTTGGTTGAAAATAAAACAGAGGCCTGGAAAGATAACAGTGAGGGAAGTTTGGTGATGCCAATTATAGTTACCTTTTCCAGAGAAATGAACAGAAGGCCATAGTAACTGGAGCTGGAGGGGACCTGCCTGGTCATCTAGTTCAACCCTCTCGTTTTTACAGTTGAGGAAACAGAGGCTCAGGTTGATTAAGTGACTTGCTCCAGTAGTAAGCATCAGAGGTAGAATCTGAACCCAAGCCCTCTGTCTTCAAGGGCAGCGCTCTTTTCCACTCTGAACATATTTGCTGCAGGAGTTTCTGGAAATAGCAAAGTTTTGCTTTTTGATAATAAGTTACATCTCTTGTGTTTCTGATGTTAGGTTTTTCCTGAAGTGCGGTTAGATGTGACCTTAAAGATCAATTCACTTGAAACACTCCTTTAATGAATTTATTTTTAAAAATAATCTTCGTTAGGGGCAGCTAGGTGGCAAAGTGGATAGAGCACCAGCCCTGGAGTTGGGAGGACCTGAATTCAAATTTGACCTCAGACACTTACTAGCTGTGTGACCCTGGGCAAGTCACTTAACTCCATTGCCTTTTCAGGTGCAGCCACTATGGATACAAGATATAAAATTGTGGAGAAACAAAATCAAATTTCTTGTTTCAATAGCCTGATTGTTAACCTGGTGTCATTAGTCCTTGGATTGGTGGGCTGTATATAATCTTTATTGATGTTTTTTGTTTTTACATCATTTATTTCTGGAGGTTAGCATTGCATCCCCTTGCCCCCTAGATCCCACCACAGTCCCTGGCACACATCTACATACACACACACACACACACATTCACACACGCACAAATGCACACACACATACACACATATGACATCTTCTCTTTTAACAAAGAAAAACACAACTAAGCAAAACCAGTCAACACAATGATCATGTCTTTCTTTGCAAGTATCGTTTCTCCACCTGTGTTCCCTGAGCTCTTTAGCAAAAAGGTAGGGTCGGGAGGGAGGAGAAGGGATGGTTCCTCATCTGTTGCCTGGGGTAGTGACATTTTCAGTGACTTGCCCAAGGTCACTAAGCCAGTATGTGTTAGATGTGGGTCTTGAACCCAGGCCTTCCTAACTAGCTCAGTTAGTGTTGGAGGCCAAGATCGCTCATTGCAGCCGTTTAACATCTATCTTTGTTCTGCTCTTTTATGTTATTGCAGCAACTGTACCTCATTTTCCAAATAAGAAAACTTGGGCATCGGGATTTTCCAAGTTTTCGTGGTCAGTTAGTGACAGTTGCTGGGACTAAGTCGGGCCTGAATCTATTAATTGGGTGGGCACACCACCTATAAACACCATCCAGGCAGCTAACCCACAAAATCTAACCTATGTCAAGTGTTGTCAAGAAAACTTGTAAATATAAGAGTCAAGGTAACAATGTGTGACTTAGAATAGTTCCTGGCATACAATAAGCACTTAATAAATGCCTGTTGACTTATCTGAAGGTAACATGTGGTTCTTGATATGAGGCATGGATCATTCCATGGCATTTTTAACCTGTAGATTAGATAAATGCATAATTTTGCTAAATTGGTTTCATGAAGGTCACTGCAGAAAAGATGACATGGGGGCAGCTAGGAGGTACAGTGGATAGAGCACTGACCCTGGATTCAGGAGGACTTGAGTTCAAATCCGGCCTCAGACACATAACACTCATTAGTTGTGTGACCCTGGGCAAGTCACTTACCCCCATTGCCTAGCCAAAAAAAAAAAGAGAGATGACATGCTGATTTCACTGATACCCAAAAATTACCTTCTCACTTAACTACCAGAACAAAAAATGGAGGGGCAGCTAGGTGGTGCAGTGGATAGAGCACTGGCCCTGAATTCAGGAGGACCTGAGTTCAAATCCAGCCTCGAACACATAACACTTACCAGCTGTGTGACCCTGGGCAAGTCACTTAACCCTAATTGCCTAAAAAAAAAAAAAACCCCAAAATGGAGTGAGAACAGTTAGAAATGATCGTGTAAATAGAGGCAGTTTGTTGTTGAGTTGTTTCAGTCCTATCTCACTCTTTGGGACCCCATTTAGGGTTTTCTTGGCAAAGATACTGGAGTGGTTTGCCATTTCCCTTTTCAGCTCATTTTACAAATGAGGAAACTGAGGCAAGCAGGGTTAAGTGAGTTGCCTAGGATCACACTGCCAGGAAGTGTCTGAGGCCATATTTGAACTCGGGGAGATGAGTCTTCCTGATTCCAGGCTAGCACTCCATGCCCTATGACGCCACCTACCTGCACATACAGGTAGTTTAGGGTTTAGGCCAAGGGTGGGGAACCTGTGGGGTCTCTAGGTCCTTGGGTGCAGCCTTTTGACGAAGTTTTACAGAACAAATCTTTTTATTAAGGGAATTTGTTCTGTGAAGTTTGGATTCAGTCTAAGAACTGCACTTGAGGGCCTAGAGGGCCACATGTGCCCTCGAGGTCGCAGGTTCCCCACCCCCCACCCCTGGTTTAGGGTATCTTAAATTTCCTAGTGGTAATCTGTACAAGTCTGAAAAGGAATTTTCCTATTTACTCTTGGTGGGGAAAGTAATGTGTTAAGTAGATTCTTATTAGTAATCTTAGAACTGCTGATAATAATTATTATTTATATAGCACTTTGAGGTTTGCAAAGTGCTTCTTATAGCATCTGATTCTTACAACAAAGGGGCAGACAATGAGTTTTTCTTTTTGGATACTAGGATTAATGTTTTAATTCTTAATTTCAAAGATCTAAATGATGCATGTTAACTGGATAAAATGTAAGCTTTTGATCTAATGAGATTACGTGGAAAGTGCTTTATAAATTCTGAAGCAATGCATAAATACTAGCATTATTATCATCCCTGCTGTCATCATTGGTCCATACCTGTCACTTCCTGGGATAGGGTCCTCCCATGTCAGGGAACTCTCTTTACCAGTGCAGGTCAGCAACTGCTCAGTTTTAGAAAGTTTCCTGGGGCACTGAGAGGAGATGCCAGTATGTGTCACAGGTGGGTCTTCCTGTTTGAGGGTCAGCCATTTAGTGGTTACACTAAATGTGTCGCAGGCAGGTGAGACCAAGGATAGAGTGCTGGACCTGGAGGCCGGAAGTCCCGAGTTCAAATCTGGATTCAGACATTTACCAGCCGTGTGAACCTGGTCAAGTAACTTAACCTTTGCTTGCCTCAGTTTCTCCATCTGTAAAGTGGGGATGATAATAGCACCTACCTCCTAGGGCTGTTGTGAGGATAAAATGAAATCATATTTGTAAGTGCTTTACACACTTTAAAGCTCTATGAAATGCTAGCTACTATTATCATAACCTTTTGCTTTTTGTATAACAAAATAGGTATATACCTTGGGGGAAAGGCTCCCTTCTTTTATTCTTGCTTCTCATCGTGCATAGCACTAAGCACTTAGTAAATATTTGTTAGATCAAATGAAATTAAATTGGCATTAAACACGCAGCCTTATTACTGTGCTTGTATTTGGTACCATGTGTTGTTTTAATATGAAATATTTAAAGAGATAGATAAGAAGATATAAGAGGACGAGAGGCAGCAAGGGCTGCCTTCAGAGTAAGGAAGATCAGAGTTCAAGTTCCCCATCTGACTCATGCTGGCTGTGTGACCCACGGTAAGTCACTTAACCCCTCAGTGTCCCAGGCATCTCTCTAAGACTGCATGGTAGACCCAACTTGCATGGTAGAGGGACTTTCCTCATCTGGGAGTCCTCTGTTTCTTTTTTTGGAGGCAATTGTGGTTAAGTGACTCACCTAGAGTCATACAGCTAGTAAGTGTCTGAGGGTGGATTTGAACTCAGGTCCTTATGACTCCAGGGCTGGTCCTCTATCTACTGTACCACCTAGCTGCCCCAAGTCCTCTGTTTCAATGAAACCCCAGGTCACAATCAAAACAAAATGCACGAGGATTGATTGGTTGCTTTGAATTCTCATGTTCCTTATTCATTTGCTTCTCTAGAAATTGGAATATGATTGTCATTCATCCTCCTCTTTCTCCTCCTCATTGGCCATCCTTTATGTGGTGCCTTAAGGTTTTCCAAGTGCAATCTGTGGTTTTCTTTGACTTGCTTTAATTCCCTCAGCCTTGATTTACTGGATATCATTTCTGAGGGTGACCCCAGATAACCATTCAGGACTTGCCACCCCAAAGTGAACATTAGGGTCTCTCCCACGGTCTGAAATGAGGAAGAAAGGGGCCGTGCATTTGTGGAAAGGAAACCCACAGGCTACCATATTTCCAAACTCTTGTCAAGTGTCTTAAATCCGTCTCAGGCCTGCCCACTTCGGAAAAATAATCCCAGAGCCAACACTGCAGCTCCACAGAGAGGTGCAGAGGTCCAACCTGGCTCAGGAGTGCTCTGGACTCACTTCTGTGGGGCTTAGAGAGTGAGGCAGCGAAGCCAGGGCATTCACACCTCCCAGATTTCCATCCCCAGGAAAGCAAAGAGCTGGGGACTGTTGTTGTGACCAGCCCTGAGATGTCAGCCTCTGCGCTCCAGATCTCACAGCAGTGCCTGGCCAGAGGCAGAGTTAACTGCCTCCTAGCACCTTCCTAGGCTCTGGGGATCCAATTAGAGAGGAGGGTCCTAGAGATGAAGATAGTTTGTGTTGGTGCTCCTACGGGTACGGGTGCCATTGATTTATCAACATCTGATTGAAGTTACTTTAAAGAATCACTAATGAGGCCTCAAAAAACTTTTTGGGGGGTGTTAAATTACAGCCTTGCCACTTATTACCGGTGTGACCCTCGAAAAATTACTTAATTTCTCTGGACCTCAGTTTCCTAAATCTGTAAAATAAAGGGATTAGACCAGATTGGACTAAAAACCTTTCTGCTCTAAATCTGTGGTTTTGTGGCTACGGGCAAATCTTCATGAATTCAAATCCTACCTTTGACGTTTTCTACCCTTGTGACCCTGGACAAATCATGCACCTCTGTAGGCCTCAGTTTCCTTATTTAGAAAATGAGTGGTTGGATTTGATTTGATTCAACAGGCATTTCATAGACTTAGAGTTAGAGCTGGAAGGCACCTCAGAGGTTTCTAGTCCAGCCCCCTCATGTTACAGATGAGGAAACTGAGGCTCACGGAGATCAAGTGACTTGCCTAAGGTCACACAGGTAGTTTCAGAGGCAGCATTTGAACCCAAGTTCTCTGTTTCTGCTTTTTTTTTTAAAAAAACCTTAGTTCATACACTTCTGTCCATGTTTTTCTGAAGTCCACATTCATCATTTCTTATAGTGGAAAAACATCCCTTCTAGCTTTGATTTCTTTCAGGTATATGTCTGGGCAATCATTGTATTTTCACATTAAAGCAGATTTTATTGATTTATCTTGTTTTTACATCGTGTAGGTTTCTCCTTATGTCCCACTCCCCCTTTCAGGGAAACATCTTTTATAACAAATAGTTATTTTTTTATTTAATCTTTTTTCAATGAATGAAAACCCACCGTCTTCATTCCTCTTCCCACTCCTTTGAAAAAGAAAGAAAAACAAAACCCTCGTGAATAATATGTTTAGTCAAGCAAAATGAAGTTCATGAATTGGCCATGTCCTATATACACACATCCATGCAGTACACAGATGCGTTTATACACGTGTGTACACACATATGCATATCGACGTACATGTATCTGCATACACATAGATAAGTCACTTGTTTTCTCTGGTCCTCAGTTTCCTTGACTGTAAAATGGAAAGAGTGTAGGTCTGCTAGGTCTTTAAGGCTCCTTCCAGTTCTGAATCTATGATGGGCAAGGCAATTCACCTCTCTGGGCCTCAGTTTCCTCGTTTGAAAAATGGATGGGTATTAGACCATATGCACTTTTAAGATTTCTTCTCTCAGCCTACGAGCCCATGATATACCATATTGGGTGGAAAGCACATTGAAAATCTGAGAGCCCTGTGGAAGTTACTCTTAGTAGAGAGTCATTGTTTTGTCCGTGCCTTTCATCAGTTCCCGTTCTCTTGGAATGTAAAGCTCGGTCTGCTCACAGCAGGTGGTCACTCGTTGTCTCCTTGGCTGTGACCTCCGTGCCGATTTTTTTTCTCTCACCAGGAATTGACTGTTCCCGTGGTCCATGATGGAGGTGCTCTGTTGGCTTTTGTCTGTGGCGTCATGTACACCCTCCTTCAGTCCGTCATCTCTTACAAGTCGTGTCCGCAGTGGAACAGGCCTTCGACCTGCCACATAAGGATGGCTATCTCCGCCGTGTCCTGTGCTGCTGTCATTCCCAGTATCCTTTTGGCTTGCGGCGGTCTCCAAGAGAGCTCTCTGCCTTGAGGCAGAATCAAAACAGGATCACCAGGTCACTGTAAACCCTTTCTGAGTTTATAAAGGAGAGAAAAATGTGGGTTGGAGGTGTTGGAATGTAGAGAAAGCCCTGGTTCTGGGATCAGAAGACCCGGGTCCTCATCCCAGCTCTGATGTTTGCTGCCAGTGTGCTCGTGGGCAAAATCACTTCCCTTCCCTGCCCTCAGTGTTCCCACCTGTAAAATAAGAGGCTTGGTCTAGGTGACCTCTGAGGGTCCCTTCTGGCTCCTAATCCGTGATCTACCCTTGACCCTTGCTATCTGTGTGACCTTGGACAAGTCACTTTACCACCGTGGGCCTCGGTTTGCTCATCTATAAAATGGGAGGGTATCACTAGACATCCTCTTTGGCCCCTTTCAGCTCTGGATCTGTGATCCTGAAAATCAGTGCTTCACTTCCGAGTAGCCCAGGCTTCAGGAAAAGGCAAAGGGTTGGGATAAAAGTGTGAATCCTTATTGTGAGAATATCTCCATAGAATTCAGTTAGATGAAAATAATCTTTGAGGGGCAGCTAGGTGGTGCAGTGTAGAGAGCACTGGACCTGGAGTCAGGAGGACCTGAGTTCAAATTCAGCCTCAGACACTTGACACTTAGCAGCTGTGGGACCCCCCCCCCCCCCCCGGGCAAGTCACAACCCCATTGCCTAGCAAAAACCGAAAAAAAAAAATGATCTTTGGGGAAGAGAATTGGCTGAGGGGTGGAGGGTTTGGGGGTGGTGAAAGGAGGAAGGCAGGGAAACCCAGAGCCCTTCAGTTTCTACTTTCCTTCATGAAGGGTCCGTTTTCTGAGTCATGTCATTTTTCTTTGTAGCACAATATCAATATTTGGTGACTCTCCCTGGTGAGGGCCGCCAAATATTGATATTGTACTTAAGGCATTAGCTCAATTAAACCCTCAACCCGTAGCTCTTTCATCAGGTTTTTTTGTAAAGTTATACATAAGTAAAGGTAAACTATATACATAGTTATACATAAGTAAATGAAGGTGACCTAAAATCTTGGGGGCAGCATGGTTTGGGGTAAAAAGTATCAGATTTAGAGGCTGGGGGCCCTACCTTCAAATCCTTGCTCCATTACAGAAACCTTGGGCAAGTCTGGGCCTCTGTTTTCTCTGCTGCAAAATGAGGGGTCTAAGCAAGAGCTGTAAGGAAGCTCAGACACCTCCAGCCTCTTTATTTTATAGATGAGGAAACAGATCATTTAAGGGTTCAAAGTCTCTCAGGTATAGTCAGCATCAGAGGTGGATTTGAACTCAGGTCCTCTGACTAGATGACTTCTAAGATCCCTTCTAAATCTACAGTCCTTTGATTTTTCCTTCATGTTTAAATACTTGACAATCTTAACTCTGTATACAGAGAGGCAGCAATGGTATAAGACATAGAAAGCAAGCATGGGAGTAAGGGAGGTCTGGGTTCAAATCCTCCCTCTGACACAGACTGGCTGTGTGATCCTGAGAAAGTTGCTTTAACCTTTCAGTGACCCAAGCAAATCTTTAAGGCTAAAAGTTGCAGGACAGTTGGCCGATCTTCATTGATAGAGGAAATTTCTGTACTGGGAGTGCCCTATGGCGATGGGATCACAGGCCCAGATAGAAAACCTTTAAAAATTAAAAATACATTTGTATGTATAACTGCAAGTCATAGGATCATGGTTTTAGAACTAGAAAGGACTTCCAAGGCCATCTTCTCTCATTTTACAGAAAAGGAAACTGAGGCCCAGAGAGATGAAGGAGAGACTAAGGGTTCTAGATTTCTCTGCCTTTCACCACCCCCAAACCCCTATCTCTCAGCCAGTTCTCTTCCCCAAAGATTATTTTCATCCAATCGAATTCTATGGAGATATTTTCACAATAAGGATTTACACTTTTTCCCCAATCTTTTGCCTTTTTCTGAAGCCTGGGCTACTCCGATGTGAAGCTATCTCATATCCCGCACAGTAAATGATGTCAGTGGTGGGATCCGAAGCCAGGTGTTCCTTGTTCCAAGTCCAGCACTCTCCCCAGTATACTATGCTGCTTTTCAGAAAAGTATACCTTCTGATCCCAGATGGTCTTCCATCCAAGTCTTAACATAGCCTGATCGGGTTTGGTTTCTGAGATAAGACAAGTCGGGCATGTTCCAGCTGGTATGTCTAATGATGATTATTCACAGGTAATATGTAAAAATAGCAAAGAAATTTGCCCCTCATGCCCGCCAGTCCTCCACAGGGGAAATGAAAGTAGCGAAGGGGAATTTTCTGAAATCTTTTGCATCTGTCTGTGCAAAACTTTCTAAGGCCTGAGAGGTGAGGAACCAAAAAAATTCCCATGTTTCAAAACATCTCTTGCAGCTGTAGCCTAGAAAACTGCCGAATCTTAACCAAAAGGAGGAAGTTGGGGGAGAGCTTGGAGGAAAATGGCAGCTGGATTGGTAGAAGCTGGTTAATTACTTGAAGTGGTGGTTTGCAGTTTTCAAATGAGTAATCTTCAAGGGAGATGATGGGTCATGTGCTTGGGCGTCCGGGGACGGAGTCTCTCTGCAAAAGGTGTGGGGAAGACTCCAAGTAAATAAGAGAAGGTTTGGTTCCTTTTTTTCATGGGCGGAAGAAAGACTGATGAGAGCCTGACTCCACTTAACCTTCCTTGAGAGAAGACGGGCTAGTTTAAGAGTGTAGCTCTTACTGTCTCAGTTACTTGGTACTTTCAGTTCATGGAATAATAAGCTAATGCCACTTTCCTCCCAAAATGTTCCTTTTTAATATTTTTGGCTAGTATTGGATATAAAACTTAGAGATCATGGGTCACAGGCACTCAGAGTTGAAAAGGACCTTGGAAGGCTTGTAGTCTAACTTGTAGCTCACTGAGAATCCCTGCTTTGAGATCCTCAGAAAGCCAGCATCTAGCCTCTGCTTGAAGACCTCAAGTAAAGAGGAACCCATTGCCTTCCTGCAGGATAGCTGTAATTGTTAGAAAGTACTTTCATTATGTCAAACCTAAATCTGACTCTACAGATTCCACCCATTTTCCTGGAAGCACAGTGGGACTATGAGAAAGTGTGTTGGATTTCGATTCACAGGACTTGGGTTCAAATCCTGACTGTGCTACTTATTTACTACCTGTGTGACCTCAGACAAGTCACTTGACTTTTGTGGGCCGTGCTTTGTTCTTTTGGAAAATCAAGGGGTGGATTAGACGCTTTCTAAGCTCCCTTCTAGCTGTAATGGCCTGAGTTTGAAACTTGGTTCTTCTGCTTACTTGTTGACGTTGGGAAAGTTTTGTAACCATCCTAGGCCTCTCAGTTTCTTCACCTGTAGTGAGGTAGCTGGGTGGCTCAGTGGTGAGAGCTCTGGCCCTGGAGACAGGAACACCCGAGTTCAAACCCAGCCTCAGAGACTAGTTGTGTGACCTTGGGCAAGTCACGTCATCCTGTTTGCCTCAGTTTCCTCATCTGTAAAATGAGCTAGAGAAGGAAATGGCAAACCACTCTAGTATCTCTGCCAAGAAAACCCCAAATGGGGTCATAGAGAGTTGGATACAACTGAAAATAATAATAATAATAATAATTATGTTATTATTTATCAAACCAAGTGGGTGAGAATATGAATGTGCTGATGCTTATCCATAACTCAGACTTGCAGGGTCCTATAGTTAACATACTGCATATGGCCTGGTTGTTGTCTTTGTTCTTGAAGAGGACCACAATGACGTCACAAGTTTCAGTGCATCCGACTGTGGCTGATCTGGCTGTTGACGTCAGAGGCGATTTATGGTCACGTGGAAGTCTGGGGAGAACTGTCAGAGGTTCTTCTATGAAGGTCGCTGCTAGTATGGAGGTGACTTTTAGAGTATCCTGTCGTAAGAAAAAAAATGACGCTTTTAAAAGCACAATAATTCTTAGATTAGAGATTTTGATAAATAATAGGATGATCTGAAACAACTCGTCTAGTTCCTAACTGGTTCTTTTAAATTCAACCGCTTATTTTGAAAACCATTGGCTGTTTGAGTGCATTCAGCCGTGTCAGCGGTTTTTCAGTTTTGTCTGACTCTTTGTGATCCCATTTGGGGTTTTCTGGGCAAAGGTACTGCAGTGGTTTGCCATTTCCTTCTCCAGCTCGTTTTACAGATGAGGAAACTGAGGCAAGCAGGGTTAAGTGATTTGCCATGGGTCACACAGCTAGTAAGTGTGTGAGGCTGGATTTGAACTCAGGAAGATGAGTCTTTCTGATTCCAGGCCTAGGGCTCTATGCGCTGTGGTGCCACCTAGCTGCCCGTCAGTCACATAGGATCTTAGATTTAGAATTAAAAGGGGTCTCAGAGGCCATCTAGTGCAGGGCTTCTTAAACTTTTTCCACTGGCGACCCTTTTTTGCTCAAGAAATTTTTACATGACCCCACATATATAGATATATAAAATAGGTATACAAATCAAACATTTACTGATAATAAATCATAAAGAAATTTATTTTAAAGCAATTCTTTGGCAAGCATATAATTTTACCATTTATTAAAGAAGAAGGCAAAGTTGCATCCTAATAAGATGGATAAGTTTGTTTATTTTTACATAAAGAATTAAGTCTCGGCAGGATGTTTGATACTGTAGGATGTAGAGCATCTTCAATGTTCTTCAGAGTTGATTGATATTTTGATTTTATAATCATCAGTGCTGAGGACGCTGCTTTGCATAAATATGTAGTACAAAATGGCAGAAGTATGTTTAGGACCATTTCAGAAATTGTTGGAAATTCTGTCCTAATCCCAAGCCAAAATTCATTTAATGATTTTGTGCCTACAGTAAAAACTCTGCAACTCATAACATACAATGATGTCAAATCTGAGCCGAGGTGTTTCTGGCAGCGTTCGTTGGTGTTGCGTGGCGTGATGGCATGCGCAGTGCAAAGTGTGCATCTTGTGTGTTCAGAACCAAGGCTGTAGCGAAGCCGTCTGTGATGCAGCACCACGGGCAAGCACTGCCAGAAACACCTTGGATTCGTTATGTGTTTGATTTTGAATTAATTTTTGGTCACTGCGCATTCAGAGACCTTTTACTGTTGCCAAATTTTTCATGACCCATAGTTTAAGAAGCACTGGTCTAGACCAACTCCCTTATTTTAAAGAAAAAACTGAGATCCAGATGCATCAAAGAATCATAGATTTTGAAATGAAAGGGACCATCTAATGCAACCCCTACCTTTTATAGATAAGGAAAATGAGGCTCAAATGGGTGAAATACATTGCCCAGGGTCACACAACCAGGGTCAGAGGCAAGATATATGAACCCAGCTAGTCTTGACTTCTGGGGGCAGTTAGGTGACGCCATAGCGCACTAGAGTCAGGAAGACCTGAGTTCAAATGTGCCCTCAGACACTTTACTAGCTGTGTGATCCTGGGCAAGTTTCCTCCTCTGTAAAATGAGCTAGAGAAGGAGATAGCAAAGCACTCCAGTATCTTTGCCAGGAAAACCCCAAACGGGGTCACGAAGAGTCAGACACAACTGACAAACGACTGAACAGCAAAAATCTTGACCAAATCCAGCAATTTAATCACTAAACCCCTGCCTCTTGACATTAAATGACTTAACTAAGGTGATCCAGGTCACTAAGTAACACGTTGGAATCCTTGGCACAGTATTTCTTTTTTTCTGCACCAGCGATGCCTTTGGTTAAAAATGGTGACTTTGTCTAAACCTAACCAGAATGGCTTTGTTTCCAAAGAATTAAATGCTCACAAATTCTCTCCTTTCTCCTCCCAGCATGTCTATAAAGTAAAAGTATTCTGATCCCCATTTCACTAATCAGGAAGCTGAGACATAGAGAAGCAGAGAAACATTCTAAAAGTTGCACAATTAGGATCATGATTTATGCCTTTTTTGTTAAGCACCGTAAGTCTTTTGTGGTGTGTGCCATCCTTCTCCTTTTCCCTCCCCCACTGAGCTTTCTCTTATAACAAAGAAAAACAGTTCATTTATTTTAAAAACATTTTAAAATCAGAAAATTAATAAATACTAAGGAAAGCAAAGATTAAAAAATAACTATGAGAACCCTTTTAATAAAACAACAAAAAAACTGGACACGAAACGATTTACTTCAGTTATTCACAACTTTTCAAAAACACTGCAACCTCTATTAGAATTATCACTGTTTCTTAATTAAGCCCCAATCTTTTTACTACTCTGTTGATTTGGGAGGGAGTGGACTTGTGGTGTCACATGAGGCATGCATGTGTTTTCAGACATGGCTGCCATATTGGTTTGTGTCTACCCTCCATAAGGGAAAGTCCCACTGGGGAGTGGGAAGGCTCTCTCATGCTGCATGGGCCTGTGGAAATTAATAGTACTGGCCACATAATACCAGTGACAGTGATGTTAAGAAAGAAAAGGAAAAAAATAAAACATTTAAGAAAAGAAATAGTCACTGATGACTCCCTAGAGTCATCTTTAGTATCTACTTGCCAATGGAAGATATTGAAGCTGTGAGAAGATGATGATGATGATGATGATGATGATGATGATGATGATATCATTATTATTATTACTGTCTAGTATGCCATGGATTCAGGATTCAAACCTTGAGCTTCTCACTTCAAGTCTAGCAGATTTCCCATCATGTTTCAGGAGCCGGACAAATAAAGCATTCAGCATTTTAAAAGTTTTCTGTGAATGATCAGAAAAGATAGTTACTGAGAGAGCATGTATTCCTTTGTTCTTTGTTGCCAACTACCATCATACGTTTATTACAGCTATACCAAATCAATAGAACCCAAATACTCCTCTCCCAACCTGACCTCTCCCAGGATTGTCTGGAGACTGACTTAACCGCTTATTTTTCTTATTGTGTATATGTAACCTGAAAAATCCACATTCTTATTAGAAGACCACCCAACTTGGGTGTCTGAGGAGTTATTTTCTACTAGACTGTTGCTTCCTTTACTATTTCTTTACTCAGTGATTGCCTGTGCGTCACTAATTTCTATAACAAAACTGGAATGGAATCCAAATGAAAAGGTAAGACTTTCCTTGGTGTGAAACCCTGAGTTGAGGGGAGACTGACCTACCTTTTGGTGGTGGTGGGGGAGAGATTGGGGTAAAATCTACAAAGATGTTGGGTCATTTATTAGAGAAACATGATAATAAATATATAATTATTATAAAACATAACATATCTATATGTATAATATATGTATATGTTATATGAATATAGAATATAATTTATAATTATCAACACTATAAATTTATAATAATAAGTTAGTATGCAACAATATGCAAAATAATATGCAATTATATTTATATTCTTATATTTTATATAATATGTAAGGGATTATAATATATAATAATAAATAAAAACATTTATTAGAGAACACAGTGTATCCCAGAGGATTGTTCTAAAATGGAAAGAAGCCACAGAGACCATCTAGTCCAAAACCCTTCATGTTACTGGTGAGGAAACTGAGGCCCAGAGAGGCTAAGTCACTTGTCCAAGGTCATACATGTAATAAGCATCACAGGTAGGATTTGAACCCAGGTTTTCTGAATCTAGGTAATAGGACTTGTTAAGGTTAGGCATAAAGATAGAAGAGTAATTTGCATAGAGGTGACAACTGAATACATGTAGACTGATGAAATTGCCAAGAGAAGAGGGTCTGTGTGGAAAACAGATGACGAATTAGCTCCCCCAAAGTGAGGAATTATCAGATAATGCAATCTTGCACTGTTTTAAGAAAGCTCTCATGGGCAGAATGAAGAAGTGAGAGCCCCACTATATTCTGCCCTGGTTAGATCACTTTGGGAATATTGCGTTCAGTTCCGGGTGCCACATTCCGGGAAGGTCACCATCAGACTGCCGCAGTGTTGGCCACCGGGGTGGTGAGAGCCCTGGAGACCATTCCAGATGAGGACAGACGGTGGAGAAAGGAAGATGGCCAAAGAAGCATTTCTTTGAGAAGTACTCTTTCTGTCCTCTAAATTGAGAAATTAAGGCTGAACCAAAAGGAAAACAGCTTCGCTTTGGGGTGGGAGGGTCTAACCTGAATTCTGAGGAATACAGCTCCTTCCACCTTCATTGATGAACGCTTCCAGCACATGTAGTCCTGCCACTCCAAGTTGTTTTTATCACAGTGGACGCTAGGGAGCAGCCTTTCACCACGAATGAGATAGGTCTCTATGCTGCCATAGGTATCTCATTAGCTATAAATGGGCAGCCGGAGGCTTAGGGAGACGTATTTTTCTTCACACCAATTACCTCTGTTGATAAGAAACAAATGGTCTAGTTCAGGGATGGGGCACCCGAGGCCTTGAGGCCACATGTGGCCTTCTAGGTCCTTGGGTGCGGCCTTTTGACCAAGTCCAAGTTTTACAGAACAAATCCTGGGATTTGTTCTGTGAAGTCTGGATTCAAAGGGCGGCACTTGAGGACCTAGAAGGCCACATGTGGCCTCAAGGCCACAGGTTTCCCACCCCTGGTCTGATTAGTGGCTCATTGTTTAAATTCAACCACTTTTTAAAAATTGTTGGCTGTTTGAGAGATTTCAGCCATATGGGGTCATAGAGTCAGACAGCCAGGGCTGGAAGAGACCTCATTTTACAGATGAGGAAATGGGCCCAGGAAGGTGATGTCATCAGTCCAAGGTACCCCAGCTAGTGGTAGCAAATGCTCCATTGAAGTTGAAAAGCAGCAGCAAGCTCAGTTCAAATCATTCTGCTTACTGCATGACAAGTTCCTTCACCTTTCTGAGCCTCAGTTTCCTCATCTGTAAAACAAAAGGGTTGGATTAGATGGCCTTCAAAGTCCCTTGCAATTCTAGATTTATCATAGTATGACATGCCTTTGCGATATACGGTGAGTCACCTAATCTCTCTGAGACTCAGTTTTCTCATCTGTAAAATGGGGTTAGGGGTAGCTAGTTGGCGCAGTAAATAGAGCACTGATCCTGAAGTCAGGAGGACCTGAGTTCAAATCCAGCCTCCGACCAAACACTTGACACTTACTAGCTGTGTGACCCTGGGCAAGTCACTTAACCCCAGTTGCCTAAAAATAAAATAAAATGGGCAGGTTGCACTATGTGATCTCTAAAATTTCTTTTAGCTCTAAATTTATGATCCTATGAACATTGTCAAAGATGCAAAAGGTTTTTTTGTCTACCAGAGGAACAATTAAAAAATTTAAATTTGCTGGTAGAACAAAAAGTTTGGTGAAAGGGAGCGTGGCGGTTTGGAAATTGTTGCGTAAAGCTCCAGGCGGTTGATGGAAGGGGTTGCAGATAAAACCATACACTGCCTCCCCATGTCAGAGCACTACTGGTTGATCCCTTCTCGGAAACTTGAGAGTATTTCAGTGCTCTAAAGAGTACTGACTTAGAAGCCAAATCAAATGCTACCTGTAAAATCTGCTAAAAGTAACCTTAGGAAAGTTACTTCACCTCATTGGGTGAAGTCCCTCATTGGGGCCTCAGTTTCCTCATCGGTAAAATGAAGAGATTGGACTGAGTGGATTCTGAGTTTCCTTCCAGCTCTAGAGTTAGGATTCTTCTCCCCTTTTCATCTCTCCCCTCATCCCAGGACTTTGGGGAAGTTCAAACAAACATCTTTTTTTTTTTTTAGGCAACTGGAGTTAAGTGACTTGCCCAGGTTCACACAGTTAGTAAGTGTCAAGTGTTTGGTCTGAGGCTGCATTTGAACTCAGGTCCTCCCGACTTCAGGGCCAGTGCTCTATCCACTGCGCCACCTCGTTGCCCCATTAAACAAACATCTTGAAAAAATAATTGAAGCGGCCTAGAATCATGCAATCTGAAGGGGAAGGAATCGTAGAACCACTCGACCAGTAGTTCTGGACCCCTTGGGGAAGTATCTGGTGAAGCCAATGAACCCCTTCTCAGAATAATGTTTTTAAATGCATAAAATAGGATTACAGAGAAAACCAATTATATTGAAATACAACCATCAAAAAATGTATTTTCTTAAAAGTTCACAGATCCTGGATTAACAACTTCTGATAAAGAGTCAGATTCTAGACCAAACCTAAACCCTGTT
Source organism: Vombatus ursinus (assembly GCF_900497805.2). NCBI lineage: Eukaryota > Metazoa > Chordata > Mammalia > Diprotodontia > Vombatidae > Vombatus > Vombatus ursinus. The sequence continues at coordinate 1,767,554 of NW_020951112.1, read as the reverse complement.
TTCTCATTTATGAAAGACAGAGTTGGCCTGGATTTCTTCCGTGGTCCCTTCTCTGAGTCCACAGCCCTTGGATCCTTGTTGCCTTTGGCCATCTCCCCAAGTGTCTTGTGTGTGTTCATAATGAGTATTCTTTCCTGGTGAGCTCTGGTCCTCCAGGGATGGTTTAGGACTCACCCTGCAATGAATAGTTTTGTCTGTATCTCATTCCTACCAGGATTACATGTATCATGTAGTGAGTGCGATCTGCGAGTGGACAGTGGCTTTTGGCTTCATTTTCTACTTCCTGACTTTCATCCAAGATTTTCAGGTGGGTATTTGTCACACGTCAGAAGCTGTAAGCTGACTGGTAGAATTTTTGTGAATTTTTAAAATATGGGATATTTTCTGCCTCTTTTAATGACTTTCCTGGTGTAGTCATCTTTTTGTCATTGTTGTTCAGTTATGTCCAACTCTCTGTGACCCCGTTTGGGGTTTTCTTGGCAAAGATACTGGAGTGGTTTGCCATTTCCTTCTCCGGCTCATTTTTACAAATGAGGAAACTGAGGCAAATAGGGTTAAGTGACTTGCTCAGAGTCACACAGTGTCTGAGTTCATATTTGAACTCAGATCTTCCTGACTCCAGGTCTGGTGCTCTATCCACTGTGCCACACTGTATCCCTGTATCCCATCAACTAACTGATCTCCCCTTTGCAGCATCAATTACAGCTTTCTATCCCTCCCAGGCCCACCTCTCTAGAATAGGTGCTAATTACCATTAGCTTCGCGATAGGTCTTCCTTGCCTCTCTCCCCTATCTAAATCATCCAGCCTGAGTAGTCTTTAGTTAAAATCAGCCAGGACATACTACTTCTCTGCTCAAAAATCTGCAGTGGCTTCTTATTACTTACCAATTAAAGTTCACATTTCTTCCACAAACTTTCCAATCTTATTTCCTATCTCCTCCCCTACCACCACGCTGCAGACAAACCAGTTGTGGCTACATTGTAGTCCCAGCTTCAATCCTACCTTCTACAGGAAGCCTTCACCTGTAAGGTGAAGGACTTGGACCAGTTGACCCCGGAGGTCCTACCATTATTCACATTATTCTTCTGTACAGATCCTATACCTATAGCTGGACTAACGACCTCGCTCTTGCGCCAACTTGACTTTCCGTCTCTTCTCCATGTCTTTGCAGAGGCTCTTCTGTGTGCCTGGGATGCATGCATTCACTATCACCTCTTAGAATTCTTGGCCTCCTTCAGAATTTCAAGCATGATGCTGCCTCTAGAGCCTTTCCTGATTCTTCAACTTGTTCTTTCCCTATTCAAATTATATTGTTTTCAATTTCTCTTTGTAAATGTTGTGTTTCCTCTAGTAGTTAATAAGTTCCTTGAGGGCAGGAACTAATTTTTGTTTTGTCTTTATCTAACCAGCCCTTAGCTTGCACATAGTAGGCACTTAAATGAATGCTCATAGGGGCAGCTAGGTGGCACAGTAGATAGAGCTCTGGCCTTGGAGTCAGGAGGACCTGAGTTCAAATCCGGACTCAGACACATGACACTAGCTGTGTGACCCTGAGCAAGTCACTTAACCCCATTGCCTCGCAAAAAAAAAAGGAAAAAAAAGTAAATGAATGCTTATGAGAGTCAGTGTGGAGGATTGTATAGAGAGCTGGCCTTGGAATCAAAAAGACCTGGATTACCCAACCACCTCAGATATGTACTGGTTCTGTGACCCCAGGCACTTTCAGCATCCCCAGCAATTCCCTAAAACTTTGAGTTACAGAGTGGGTGATGATTGGTAGAGGGATTTTCCTCACCAGGAGTTCCCTATACCAATTATATCAGGACTCCAGGTATACTAGATGGATGGATGGATGGATCGATAGATAAATGGATGGAAAGATAGATGACTGAATAGGGGAGTAAATATATGGATGAATGGATAGGTAGCTAGAAGGAAAGATAGATAATTGAGTAGAATAAATATATGGATAAATAGATGAATCAATAAAAGGATGAATAGATAGGATAGAAGACAGATATATAGATGAATGAATAGAAGAATATAAAGAAGGATGACAGGGTAGAAGGATTGATACATGGATAGGATGGATGATAGAAAGGTAGATGGAAGGAAAGATGGATATATAGATGGATGGGTAGATACTTGGATACCTAGATAGATAGATAGATAGATAGATAGATAGATGGATGGATGGATGGATGGATAGTGAGACAGGTGCTTATTGAATTGCAAGCAAGCTCCTCGAGGGCAGGAACATCAAATTTACTTACCACCCAGATAGATGCTATATAAGACCACATTGAGCTAGGCTTTGAAGAGAGTGGGGTTCAATAGATGATGGGGGTGGACCAGGGAGTTGGGAATAGGATGTATGACTTTTTTTCAGTTGGCCAGCCCTAGGATCTCTGACATCCTTCATTCTCTTTTATTGTAGAATGTCACTCTAAAGATATCTACAGAAATAAATGACTTCTGAAGAAAGAAGAAGATGCACTGACAAGAGTCAGTGCATCTTGTGGACTTGGATACCAGTCAATGATGCAGAGAAATCGGGTTTCAACGTTGACCTGACGTTAGGACTCTGCAGCAAGTTTGACTTGAATTCCTCTCCGAAAACCCCCATATTTGTACTAGTCCCCAAGGTATGTTTCCAAACAGGCTTTAGGAAGTTGTAGAAATATTTTGTATTTTTCTAAGAAGACATTTAAAAGTATATATACTAACATAAAGTTGGTGCGTGGAAAAGATTCCATATTTCAAAAAGTGAGAATGCTTTATTTTTGTACCAATCCTAGGTGACTGTTGGCTTTTAAATCTTTATAACAGGGCAAATGTTCCATTCTTTTTGCTAAAATTTTGTTTTTAAAGAATGGTTTGCCCAATTTTATAGTGAGGGCATTTATAAAATCCAGTTAATCATTGTAATATTTCCAAATATGTCATACTTATAGGTCAGTGGTCTCTAACTCAAATAGAAATGGATACCTGTAGTTTGCATGTTGACTTAGAAGACCACAAATTAACATTGTCTGTTTTGTATTTTATTTTTACTTACTTTGTGAAACATTTCCCAACTTCATTTTAGTTTGTTGGCGTCCATCAGGGGTTTTGAGGCTATGAGTTTGGACAGCTCTGCACTAAGGGACTCTTCATGTTTTTAGATAACAGAGTAAAATGCTTCAGCGAGAGGTCCTGGTTCCATGGGTATTAACTTCAAGTGTTCTTCCAAAGCTATAGTTCTGAAATCCTATGCATTTTAGCAGGAGATTTCAGCCTTTAGCTGTGCTAACAGTGGGGGGTTGCCATGAGGCAGGTCTCAATATCCCAAGAATCCTCCTCACCCAGGACAAAAATGACTGTATGACAAAATTAGAAACTTAAAATCTAATTCACAAATAAGCAACATAGCTCAGTTAAGGTGTGAGGGGGAAAGAAGAAAAGGAACAAAGTGAAACTTTTCTTTGGATTTTATATCCAGCACTTTTTGAAATGAATATGGGAAGAAAAGAATGGGATTTCTAGTAACCATAAAACTCTAGGAAAAAACTTACATGGGAAAAGCATTTAAAGCTTAAAAAAAATTCATTATTTGCAGTGTGACCAGAGATTCAATCAGTACTTTTATTTTACACTAGCATTATGTGTCCATGCTCTTAGATGAGGGACAGAATGGAGGAAAAGGCAGAAGTTTTTTCCAAGGACACATTTATGTAGTCATTGGTCTCTCTTGTTTGTGTGATGCCCAGGAAGAATGCCGTAGGAAAAAGGCTAAACAAAGATCTACACAAATCCAGCTGGCTCAGAAGTATCACACACACACACACACACACACACACACACACACACACACGCACATGCACTTATACATTCCTTTACCAATTCTATATTTTCTTGACCTCCTCCAACCCAAAGGAAATTTCATTAGTGAAAAAACAGCCTCTAAGGTTGATCAAGAGACCATCATGAAAAGGATGAGCCCCATTTAGCATCCTTGGACACCCAGACTTGTGGAAAGAAGACCGAACTTCTGGTTTCTGCCAGTTAGCTGAGCTCTCAGGACACCCACCAAGGGCAACCCAATCAGTTTTTGTTTTTTTTTTTAATCTTGGTGGGAATCAGGAAAATGGTGAGTACAGAATAGATGCTCAATAAATACTTTGTTGATTGATGGGTTGGACGAAATGACCTCTGAGGTCTTTTCTTACTCTGAGATTGTATGATTAATTGTTTGATATCACTCAGCTAAGGGAACTCATTAGATCCAGGTCAGGTATTCCTGTAAATCTTAAATGACTGCCTTTGTCTCCCTCCAGATGGGAACTGTAGCCATTTCAGGAGCCATTACAATGAGCAATAACATGGTAGGATCTCCAAATGTCATTGAAGTATGGGATGAACTCCTAGGTCAAGTTTTTCTTATTATGATGAGAAAGATGAACAATATACTGTATTTATATGGGACCTACACTAAAGCTAATTGTGAAGTACTGAGATACTTTATAATGGGGTTTAACTCTTAATTCATTTTCATTGTCTACTAGTTAGTTTTGATAACCAACTAGAGTATATACTGTATGTTTTACTTTATGTACTGTAAACATTTCAGTTTTGTGTGGGTTTCACCATTTTGTGGCAACTCTCTCCAATGCGGAAAGTTATGGCAGAGCCTGAACTTCTGTGTGTTATATGGGCTAGACAAAATCGCGCCTCTTGGCTTGGAAAACAGGCAAGGCCACATGTCACTACTTCCAGACTGGGCAGTTCTGCTGAATGTAACCCAAAGCTGGCCTTATCCACACATCTGTATCATTTTCAATGCTCATGAAGTTGTGTTTCTTTTTTTTATACCTCATGGCCTGAAGCATTTAAATAAAGGGAATATTCCTCTATGCGTGTCCATCATTTGTGTCCATGCAAAGGCTGCCTGTGTGAAGTAAATAGATCTGTTGGAAACAGCTCTCCCTAGAGGATAGTAGAAGATCTAATTGGATATGAGGTCAGTCAGTCAGTCAATATGCATTAAGTGCCTGTTATGTGTCAGGTACTGTGCTAAACACTGGGAGTACCAAGAAGTTAAAAAAACCTAAGTCTCTGCTCTTGAGGAGCTCACAGACTAATTAGAGTGATGGGGACTGGACCCTGGGATATCTTTATAGAGAACTCTTGGGTAAGTACCGGTGAAGATCAGTACCTTCTCTTCAACTGATCATTTTAGAAAGTTGCCTAGAGTACAGAAAGTTTAAATGACTTGCCCGGGGTCACACAGCCAGTATGTGTCAAAGGTAAGACTCCAACCAAGTGTTCCTGGCTTTGAGGTCTTCTCATCTACTATACTATGCTGCCTCTCATCGCATACTAAGGATGGCTATAATTTGAATCCTTGTATTTTCTAAGTTGGGATAGCTAGATGGCTCAGTGGATAGAGCGCTGGGCCTGGAGTCAGGAAGACTGAATTTAAATCCAGCCTTAGACACTTACTAGCTATATGGCCTTGGGGGGTAAGTCATTTAACCACTCTTTGCGTAGAAGGCAGCTAGGTGGCTCAGTGAATAGAATGTTGGGCCTGGGGTCAGGAAGACCTGAGTTCAAATACAGCCTCAAACATTTCCTAGCTGTGTGACCCTGGGCAAGTCACTTAACCTTCGTTTGCCTTAATCCACTGGAGAAGGAAATGGCAAACTACTCTAGTATCTTTGCCAAGAAAATTCCATGGACAGTATAGTCCCTGGGGTCATGAAGCAAAAACAACACATTTTCTAAGTCCATATACATTCACCTGTCCTTATGAGCTTATCTTTAGAGAAGCTGAAATTTTAAAATTAATTTCCTAAGAGACAAAATGCATATTCTGAGAACCTGTCAATTAAAAAATGTCTAATCAATTTTTTTTTTTCACATCTTGGCCACATCCCGGTGATTCACCTTCCCAGGGCACCCCTCAATAGGACCTTCCCTTATATGAAAGTAGTTGAGCCAAATGAAGCATTTGTTTTTAAATGGCCTTTTCTAAAAATGTGTGACTCACTCCTCACCCTGAGTCCACCTCTTTTTAGATGAGCATCTGGAGTCATGATTCAGATAATAAAAAATGCTTTGGTCACAGGCTCATAATTCTGGAGCTGAAGGGACCTCGGGGGCCCATCTTGTCCAACCCCCTCATTTCACAGATGAGAAAACTGGTCCATAGTAAATTAATACATTTAGATAATATTTTTACTTTGTTTCAATGTGGTGGTGCCTGTATTCTCGTTTAATCTTCATAACACCTTGTGAGGAATATAAAATAGGTATCATCTCCCTTGAGAGCGTTGAGAGGCAATGAAGTCAAAAGAAAGATGGATTAGGATTGTAGGATTGATTATAGATTTAGGGCTGGAAGACACCTTAAAGGATAATGAATCCAGCTCCCTTATTTTACATATGAAGAAACTGAGAGCCAAAGAGATGACTGATCCAGGGACACGTAGCTAGTAATTCTGGGGTAGACTGCAAACCCAGGTCTTCCTGATTCCCAAGTCTTGGGCTCTATCCACCAAACCACTGCTGTATTGACATACCCCTAGTCTGGGAGTCAGGACAGCTGGATTTCCATTCTAGCACTGCGTAGCTACATGACCTTAGGAAAGTCCCTTTAACACTGTTATGGAGTAGGTCAGTCCTAGAATTCTTCATTACTGTTTCCTGAGGCACGCTTGTCATCTCAACCCTGGAGATATCCTTGGTGCTTGGGCCCAGGATGGGGAAAGGCACTCTTGAATGAATGAATGGAAAGGTATTTATTTAGTACTTATTGTGTGACAGGCATTGTGCTAAATGGTGGGAATATAAATATAAAAAAAAAGAAAAACCAAAACCTGCCTTCAAGGAGTCTGTATTCTAATGGGGTAGCTGGTATGTGTAGGGAAATGGTGGTCAAGGAAGTGAAGAGGAACGGTGGTTTTGGTCATAGGACACCTTGTCCTTTCTGGGAATGGTAATGTTGATTTGATTATTCTTCTTGGAGATAAATTAGAAAAAAGGGAGGTAGTGAAGGGAGGATATGTATGGTTGGCTTGGCATGGAGTTGACCAGGAAGTAGTTTGGTGGGCTTCGATCCAGGCAGGCTTATGTCTTAAAGATAAATGCCACCTAGGTAGGCCAAGTTGACCTTAGGACGAATTCCCTTGCACGTAATCCTTTGCTAGAGACTTTATTTGAGTACTGTTCCCTTAAGAGGACAGGATCCTCAGCTGTTAAAGAAGTCCCATCTGTATAGAGCAGTATCTCAGCCCTGGCTGGCACCTCCTTGGGTTTCAGGCCTGAGGAGGGCAATCACACTGGATGCTTAGGGCTACTACCTAAGGCCTGCTAATCTCTATTTCCATGTATGCTACAGTCAAGCTTATTCAAGCAAACCAATTATGAGTTGACTTCTTGTGTCAGACTCCAGGAATCTTTTGAATACAGGAGGGTAAACAGAGATGGTCTGTGAAGGAAGATGGTGACCTTACACCAGTTGTGGCCTGGAAGATTTGCTGCCTGAAAACTATACCCATCCTACATTGGGAGTGGAGGAATTGGGACCTCTTGGGGCAACTGGTACTCGAGGGAGTTGGAAGATCACGGACCCAGGGAGGAGACTTTGAGGCAAATATGGGGGAATATAGATAACCAGTGGAGGGTATAGATCAGTGGTGGGTTCCATTATCAGAGATGTGGTGAAAGAAGGGCCCTACCATGGGGCAGTGTCCTGCAATAACTGGCATTGTACTGGGATTGAGCCATAGTGGAAAAAGGGGAACCCTGAGAGCAGCTGTGTAAGACAGTGGCAGAAACCATCTAGAGGGGAGAGCCTAGAATGGATAGATACACCTTGGAAGCTTTCATTGTATGAGGAATACGGAGAAAAGAGAGAGACCAGGTCAACAGAGGGGTCATGAATCAGAGAATGAGGGTATAGAGTAGATGGATAATGAAGAAAGTGAGAGACCCTTTTTTGGAATGGGGTACAAAAAATGAAATAAAAAAAAAACTAATGACTAGCTGTGTGACCCTGGGCAAGTCACTTAACCCCAATTGCCTAAAAATTAAAAAAAAATTATAAAAAAAACCTAATAAACAGGATTAGTTGAAGGGGAGATGAGGGGGAATCTATTTGAGGAAAAAAGTGGCAGGGAAGAATTATAAAACCAGATAAAATCAGGAGAGAAAGAGGAAGGAATAAGTAAAACCCCAAAGGGAAAGGGGTAACAAATGAAAGGAGAGGATCAGAGGTGAGGGAGAGAGAGCCAGAGGAAATAGAGACGCCTTAAAAAAGAGTACGGGAAAGTAACTGAAGAAACATAACACTGTAGTTAGTTATAGCAGAAGGCGAGGGAGTATAACTTGAATCCACGACCCAAACAACCCATCTGGGACTGAGTTTTCTTATTTATAAAATGAGGATGTGGAAATCCCAGGATCTGAGATTTGAATGGGATCCCTGAAGTTATCTAGTCCAGTCCAGACAGGGAACATGAATCCCTTCTAACCTGACACATGTTCATCTAACTTGCAGTTGAAGAGCTTGGTGAAGTGACAGAGAACTCACTACCTACTGAATCATAGCACTCAGGAGAAAATGAAGTGTGGATGGCTGCTGGTTCTCCCCACTGCCAACAAGAGAGCAGTCTTAGATTCTATTTTTTCTCTCTGGTTCTCCTTCTGTTGTTAGACACTGTTTGCTTTTTTTTAAAAATCAATTTTATTAATGTCTTATATTTTTACATTAATAAAACCTCCTTCTGGGCAGCTAAGTAAGCTTGGAAACAGGAAGACTCACCTTTCTGAGTTCAAATCTGGCCTCCGACACATGCTAGCTATGTGACCCTGACAAGTCACTTCATTCTGTTTGCCTCAGTTTTCTCATCTGTAAAATGAGCTGGAGAAGGAAATGGCAAACCACTCCAGGATCTCTGACAAGAAAACCCCAAATGGGGTCACAAAGAGTCAGACACAACTGCACAACAACAGGAATTATTATTATTATTATTATTATTATTTATGTGTGTATATGGTAGACCCTTTAGGTGATCTGGTGAAGCCTGTGGATGCTCTCAGGATGATATCTTAAATGCACAAAATGAAGTAGCTAAGATTAGAAAGGAAACCACTCAAAATGAAATACAGTTATCAAAATATTTTTTCATCCAAATTCACACAATGCAAGAGAGTTAAGACCCTTTTGCCTTATAACAAGGAATTTGCTGCTTACTTCTGATAATAGATCCCATTTATATAATGCTTTCAGTTCGCCAGGTGCTTTATATATGTGATCTCATTTGAATTGCTCAATCACCCTTGAGATAGAACTATTATTATCCCCATTTTACAGATTAGATAACTAAAGCCCAGGTCACACAACTAGTAACTGTCCAAGGCAAGTTTCTTTTTTTTTATTTTTCTTTTTGGTGAGGCAGTTGGGGTTAAGTGGCTTGCTCAGGGTCACACAGCTAGTGTCAAGTCTCTGAGGCCGGATTTGAACTCAGGTCCTCTTGACTCCAAGGTCAGAGCTGTATCCACTGAGTTACCTAACTGCCCCTAAGGCAAGTTGCAAACTCAGATCTTACTAACTCCCATGTCCAACGCCATCTACTTTACCACCCATTTCCTTCTGAACTCTCTCAGTATTTTTAATCGTCATGGTAGCACCAAGGAGTGAGTCTCAGGGCAGCTAAGTTTTAATAAGGAAAAGTATGGGGGAAAAGATCAGGGGAATATAGTGGGACAGGCCTGGTTTGTGATTAGGCACTAGGAAATAGGCAAGGAGAGGAGTAGGGAACATTAGACCAGTGGGTGCCCGGGAAACCAAGAACATTAATTCAACAATTCTATTGCTTAAGGTCAGCCCTGCCTGGAAGGTAACTGATACCAAAGGAGGTATCTGATTTAGGATGAAGAGTGATATGTTTAGAGTTGGCCAAAGCTTTGACGTTTGTTAACGTAACCTTTAACTTGTGTATTAGAATTAATTCAAAGCTTAGCTCAGTCTGTCATTTCCTATTAATACTTGTCAATGCCACCATTTTCTTTTAACGTTCCCTGAAAAGGCTTTATTGGAAAGGTTTATCCTTCCACTTCACTGCATTTGGAAACTTGATTCCAGGTAAGATCCACCTTGAACTAGCTGAGAAAACCTGGGCTTCTCTGGCCAAGAAAAGGAAACCTGGGCAGGTTTGGAGATTGATTAAATAATTAGTGAGTTGTTGACATGGTGTGCAGAAAGGGAGTTAGAGGTGGTTGGCCAGGATTGAATAGAGAGTTAGCAAGGCTCTTGGGTCATGAGACTGAAGAGGAGTAAGAAGATGCTGGGGTGGTTCTTCTCACTCCTGGATCAAGACAACAAAATCCAAGGTCAGGTGTCTCTAAATGGATTAATCCCATCTCGACGTGGTGTAGACAGTTATTGTGAGTGGCTTCATGACCAAATCAGGGCATGCTGGGCCACCTGCAGTGCAATTCATGATGATGACGTCATGTCTTCCTGGAATGGAATGGAGAGTCAAGTAGGGTGGAGGATGATAATTTGGGGAGAAGGCAACAACAAACTCCCTAATGAATTGAGTTTTTCGATCCCCTTAGTGCAGAGGGTTAGAATAGCATTATTAGGGTAAAACTCCTACCTCCATAAGTGATTTTTGAAACTACTCAATTTGAAGCGTGTAATGAGAAAGAGTGATCCTAGTTTAACGGAGACCTTAGATCGCTGGTCTGCAAAGTGGGGGCCATGGCATAATTGCAGGTTGTGATCCACTAATAAAGGAGTGGAAAGACGTGATGGCCCATTGCAGGGATTGTTTTCAGCCCAACCACACTTCTTCACCCCCCGCCCCCCACTTCCTTTTCTACTAATACCCACTCTGTCCCCCTGTGAGGCTATTACAGTTCCTACTGTCTCCAGGGCAGTTATAACCTAACCTTGACCTGGGCTCCCACACCAATCAATCAGCAAGCATTTATTAATGCAGCTGCCCAGTTGCTATCAGGAAAATAACCTCCTTCCCTTCCCTTCCCCACCTTCTGGGTACTCACACCCTGAGCCCCAAGAGCTCATGACAGATGGCCTCAGTCTTTTCATTGAAGTATAAAGTAAGGTCACCTACTAAGAGAAAGGGAGAGGGGAAGAGTTAGGGGATTGAGGGGAGGGGGGATCACAGATTTCGAGCCAGACAGGACATGTGAGGTCATCGAGTCCAAACCACTGAGGCCCAGAGAGAAGTGACTGACCCAAGATCATACCCAAGGTCAAATAGCAGAGCTGAGATTTAGTCCCAAGTTCTCCGAGGCCCAGGTGAGGGCTTACCTAAGGTCGCACAGGCTGTAAAGTGTTTATTTAGCACAGTGCCTGGCACATAGTAGGCACTTTGTCCTCCTTCCCAGAGCTTCGATTCAATCTTGAGTTCTCAGCCTATATCAGTGTCCTATCCAATCCACTGTACTGACTCCCATCAATCAATCAATCCATTGATCAGGAAGCATTAAGTGCCTACTACGTGCAACTGTAGTTGCAAAAAAAAAAAAATGAAACAATTTCTGTGCTTGAGCTTACACTTTAACCTGGGAGGTAATAAAATATACAACGAGTACAGAGGAATTTATAGGGTAAGGCACTAGCAGTGGTGGGGGAGGAAGGAGATAATGAAAGACTTCACAGAGAAGGTGCCGTTTCTAGTTCCTGTGAGTGATGCAGAGTTAGAGTGCTGGACCTGGAGTCAGGAAGACCCGAGTTCAAATTCTGCCTCCGATACTATCTCTTTGACCGTCTCTCCCTTCTCCTTGTGTACTCTTAGTCCACTGTGTGTGGTCCAGACAGCTTCTGAAGTCTTTCCAGCTCCAGTCCCTTAACTCTTGAACACCCTATGGCACTCGATGATGTTTGGCCAAGTTGAATCAAGGGAGGGCAGTTTTCACACCGGGAGCTCCCTACGCCCATGGCACTGGGATATGGTGGAAAGAGCCCTGACATTGGAGAGAGAGGATTTGGCTTCCAGTTCCACTTTTGGTGCTCACTGCCTGCATGACCTTGGGTAAATCACTTATCTTCCCTGGGACTTGGTTTCTCCATCTGTAAAAGGAGAGAGTTGGACGTTATGGCCTCTGAGGGCCCTTCCTGACCTCAGGTTATGATCGTGTGAAACCACAGGTCCACACCCTCCCCAAGTGACGTACTTTGCTGTCTTTCACCGTTTCATTTAGGGATTTTTGAGAGCTCTGGGGCAGAGCAAGGAGAAGACCTTACTCTGCCTAGCCTGGAGCTGGTAGATAGCTTTTCTGTGATGTCACATGAATCTATCGTTCAAATAATCAGGACCGTTCTCCAGAAATGCGCATTAGGGGGCACTGAAGGACCACGCTTGGGTTCAGCAGCCTGGTAACTGTTCCCAGCCAAGTCAGAAGGGCCCGCTCAAGTCTTAGGAACAGAGTTCCCGAGGATTTCTTTTACAACTGAATGGAAATCTACTGAGACGGAGCTCTCCTCCCACTTTCTTGTCCTCTCTCTCCCTTCCCATAGCTGTGCCCCGCAGACTCGCTCAGCCCCTTCCTGAAGAAAGAATGCATTTCCCCTACATTTTTCTCCTTCCCCTCCTGGGGGGTAGGACCTAGTCTAGGCAAGTGGCACAGAAACCCCCGCGGACGCCAGGGTCCATATCCCTGCTGCTGAAATCTCCTTTTGACTCAGGTAACCAAAAGAGAGCAGAGCTGGAAGGAACCTGGCAGGTCGTCTAGGGAAACCCGCCCCTCATTTTTTGCATTTGAGGAAACTGAGGCCCAGACTGGGGAAGTGACTTGACCATGGTGACACAGGTAGGGAAAAGTGGAATTTGAACCTAGGTCTCCTAACTTCATGTTCAGTGCTATTTCCAGTATGCCACATAACCTGTCAGTCCATCGATAAGCGTTTATTAAGAACCTACTGTGCTAAAACAGTCCATAGTTTCTCAGCCTGTCATAATGTACTTCCTTTTGGCCTCCAACAATGGTCCAAGTCTATAGGAGCCCAAAGGAACCTCTGAGATCACCTAGTTCCACCCCTCTCATTTTACAGGTGAGGAAACTGAGGCTCAGATAGGTTAAGTGAATTAAGACCCCATATGGAGCAAGTGGCTGAGATGGAATTGTAATCTACCCTCCTTGTGATTCTGTCATCCTTTGAGGAGCTAAACTACCTGGGCCCTGGCTTCTGAAAACCGGCCTTCCCTTCCACCAGCCGCTCATCTCACTCATGTTGGAGAAAATTAGATAGTCAGTCAACAAGCATTAAGTGCCTACTATGTGCCGGTTCTGCTCTAAGCCCTGGGGACACAAAGAAAAGCAAAAAGTCCTGCCCTCAAGGAGCTTACGTTCTAATGTGCGGGACAACACACAAACAGCTGTGTACAGTATAGAGGAGAGGTCATCTCAGAGGGCAGCAAGGTGGCGCCATAGTGCATTTTATAGCTGTGTGACCCTGGGCAAGTCACTTAACCCTGTTTGCCTCAGTTTCCTCAGCTATAAAATGGAAATAATAATAGCACCAACCTCATTGGGTTGGTGAGGATCAAATGAGGTACTATTTGTAGAAAGCACAGCTTATTCCATTTCTCCTCCTTCCCTTCCCTACCTATTTTCCTGGGCCTCAGTTTCCTCATCTGTAAAGTGAAGGGGTTGGACCAGATGGCCTCTAAGGTCCCCTCCTGCTTCAGCATTCAATGTATTTCACAAGCTTTGGAGGGGGAATGTTCTCCCTGATGTCTAACCTAAATCTCCCCAGCTGCAGTTAATGGCCCATCACCCCTCCCATAAGGAACATGGAAAACAGCTGTCCCACTGCAGTCACCAGCACCTCCCAGCTGTAACTTCAAACTGCTTCTGTTACAAGAATTCTGGATTCAGAACACATGCTGCCACTGGGAACCCCTCCCATCCTGGGCCTATCAGCTCTCCCTGGGTTCTCTTTCCCCCTTGTCCTGTATGTCACAAAAAGATCAGGCGTTTCTGTGGATTGTCATGTGGCTGGAGGAAAGGCTCTCCCTCCATCGCCTCTGCTGAGCTGACCACAGATCAGCTGCCCAGCTTCTCACTGAGTTTCTGGGAGGATTATTTTTCGTGATAGGAAAAGTACCCTTGTTTATTGGCCAGCATTTTGTAGAGGAAGGAGTTCTTGACTTGGGGTCAGGAGATTCAGGCCCAAATTCATTCTCTAGTGTTTCCAGCTGTGTGACCACAAGCAAGGGACTTAATCACTTTGAGCCTTAGTTTCCTCATCTGTAAAATGGGGACAATAGCATTCTCTTTACTTATTTCAGAGGGCTGCTGTGAGAAAACAGCTGTATTCGTCTTAAAGGGATGGTCCCAGCCTATCTTTGCTGGCTGGTTACACAAGGTACCCCCCACCCCACTTCGTGTAGTCTGGGTTGGACCCTAACTAGCCGATTTGCTTTTCTTTGACTTCAGCAGCACCCCATCTTCTGCTTCTGGGCATTCCTTCCTCCTTTCCTCCCTCTCTCCCTTTCTTCCTCCCTTTATTCTTCCTCCTTCCCTCTTTCTCTTCTTTCCTTCCTCCCTCACTTTCTTCCTTTCTCCCTCCCTTCTTTCTTCCTTCCCCCTTCCTTTCTTTCCTAACTCTCTCTCTTCCTCCCTCCTTTTCTTTCTTTCTTCCTTCTTTCCTCCTTTCCTTCCTCCCTTCCTTCCTCCCTCCCTCCCTCCCTTCCTTCCTCCCTCCCTCCCTTCCTCTTTCCTCCCTCTTTTCCTTTCCTTTGCCTTCCTTTCCTTTCTTCCCTTCCTCCCTCCCTCCTTTCCTCCCTCCCTTCCTTCCTCTCTTCCTGTCTTCCTTTATGCCTTTCTTCCTCCTTCCTCCCTTCCTCTTTTCCTTTCCTTTGCCTTCCTTCACCTTCCTTTCCTTTCCTCCCTCCCTCTCATCCCTCCATCCCTCCCTTTCTTTCTCTTCCTTCCTTCCTTCCTTCCCTGGGTCCTCTTCTCTTTTCTCTCTATACTCTCTCACTTGGTGATCTCATTGGCCCCCTTGGGTTCAATCATCTCCATGTAGATAATACTCACATTTTTGTCTCCAGCCTGTTTCTCCCCTCAGCTCTAGTTCTAAACCACCAACTGCCTGCTGGACATTTTGGACTGGATGTCCTGTAGGCATTTCGAAACCAACATTGTCTGCTGTGTGACCCTGGGGAAGTCACTTAACCCCATTGCCTCATCAAAAAAAAACAAAAAAAAAATCCAATATTGTCCAAAACCAGATCTCGTTACCCTTCCCCCATTCTGAACTTCCCTATCATAGTGTCAAGCACACCACCATCCTTCAGTGCCCCAGGTCCACAGCCTCAGTGTTACTCTCCATGCTTGCTTCCTCACCCTCCATCCACATTGAGCCGTCAGATCTTGTGGTTTTCTCCACAGTAGCTCTCGTTGACATCCCCTTCTCTTCTCACACGAGCTTCACTGTAGTTTAGGCCCCCAGCATCTCTGACCTGGGCTGTTGCGATGGCCTTCCAACTGATCAGAAGAAAGTATTCAGAAATAAGAGATGGCTCAACAGGATGAAAGGATGTTGCCGGGTCAAGGAGGATAAGGCCGAAAAGAAGAAAGTCCATTGGATCTGGTAGCAAGTGATTGTTATGATAGCGGTTTCAGCCAGGTGGAAACCAGATTTCAAGGGATTGAGGAGTGAGGTAGTAAGATAGTTATGGCATCAGGTGTGGACCGTTTTTCAAGAAGTTTGATCATTAAGGGAAGGAGAGAGATGTGTTGAAAACTACGTGGGGTAGAAGGCTGGGAGAGAAACTTTTTTGAGGATTAAGGAGCATGTGTGTAGGCCCATGGAAAGGAGCCGGTGGAATGGGAGAAACTGAACGAGAGGATGATAGGTGGAGCAAAGACATAGAGATGCGCAGCATGGTGAGATAGTGGAAAATACCCTGGCTATGGAGTCAGAGAACCTTGGTTCATATTCCACTTCTGATGCTTGTCTACCTGTGTGACCTTAGATAAGTCATTTCATCTCCCCAGTCTGTTTCCTCTTCTGTAAGATAAGAAGTTGGTCTAGATGGCCGCTGACATCTCTTCCACTTGAAGACCTACGATCCTATGAAAGATGGTGGAGCCTTAGTGAGGGCCCTTAGTTATTCAGTTGTGTCCGAGGCTTGGTAACTCTGTGGACCATAGCGTGCCAATGCTGTCCATGGGGGCTTCATGAAGTGGTTCGCCATTTCCTTCTTTAGTGGATTAAGGCAAACATAGGGTAAGTGACTTGTCCAGGGTCGCACAGCTAGGAAGCGTCTGAGGCTGGTTTTGAACTTGGGTCTTCCTGACTCCAGGCCCAGCGCTCTATCCACTAAGCCACCCAACTGCCTCCAGTGAGGGCCTAGCTAGCCTCAAAGTTAGATAGTCTTGCTGGTGAAATTCTCTCCATGTCTGGGATGTTTCCTGCCCCTCATGGGAAGGGAAACCATCGTCAGATCAGACAACAGAGTGTTCTGTCAAGAGGCGTCTGGTCATTTCTGAGCCTTCAAAAGAGGCATTGTTCCTCTTGGGCTTGGTGCTCTAGCTGGACCCCCCCAAAATGTGTGAAATGCTGTCATGTAATGATACATCAAAAGGATGCCCGAGGGGCCCTGAAGGAGTGAACCAGCTGTGTGGGCATGGATAAAGCCTTTCTCTCTCCTAGACCCAGGCTGGGAATGCCGACGAGAGCGCTCTGTGGCACACATCACCCTTCCTCCGCCTTCTCTGCCTGCTCCTTTCTCCACTTCCCTTCCTCACGCTCACGTGGGGCTCTTTCCGGGTATGTTTTCTGGTTCCTGTCTTTGCTCTTGGTGAACACATTCTAGATTGACACACAGAGGGTCCCGGGGACCTGGTTGCCCTTAGCAGTTCTTGGGGTTTCTAGTCTCTTATTCTTCTTCCCCCTTTCTTTGGGGAGGGAGGCCAGCGTCCATCCATCCATCCAGTCATTCAACTGACCGATCAGTTAATCAATATGCATATAATCAACCCTACTAGGTACCAGGCACCATGCTACATGCACAGCACTGTGGATTCAAACAGAAAAGCAAGCCAGCCCCTGCCCTCAAGGAGTTTACATTCTAATTGGCAAGACAAGATATATGAGGTTTCAGCTCTAAGTCAGATGGGAAGTTATTGTGGCAAAGCAGTAGGGTACAGTGGTAAAGCAGATGAGAATATAGCTCCCCCGCCCCTTTGGAGACTGGCTCTCCCTCTCTCACCCGGGCTAGGGGTGCAGAGGCCACTCATGGGATCGGCAGCTTAGATAACTTTGGCTTCATCCCATTACCTTCTTCAAAATAAAGACAGTAGGCAGGACAGTGAGCACCTTTGAAGGCAGGGACCATGTATTGACTTCTATGGTTTCCCCATCTCAATCAGTCCATCAACAAGCATTTATTAAGTGCTGACTCTGTACCAGACACTATGGTGTTGTGGATACAGAGACAAAAATGAAACTCCCTGCTCTCAAAGGGCTGATGTACTGTTAGGGTACATATACATATATAAATATATGCAGAAATGAAATAAATACAAGGTAGCTTAGGGAGGGCAGCTAGGTGGCGCCATAGTGCACAAAGCACTGGGCCAGCAGTCAGGAAGACTCGTCCTTGTGAGTTCAAATCCAGCCTCAGACACTTGCTAGCTCTGTGACCCCGGGCAAGTCACTTCACCCCGTTGGCCTCAGTTTCCTCATTTGTAAAATGAGTTGGAGAAGGAAATGGCATATCGCTCCAAGATCTTTGCCAAGAAAACCCCAAATGGGGTCGTGAAAAGTTGGACATGACTGAAAATGATAAAATAACAATAGCTGAGGGAAGATGAACAGGCTTCAGGAAAGGCTTCATGTTGATGAAATGAAACCTCAGAGTTGTTTTGATTTGCATTTCCCTTATAGCTGATTTAGGTAATTCTTTGTTAAATACATTTTTAAAGTTTTATTGATGCTTTTCATATTTTTTCGTCATTTCTCTCTGTGATACGATAGCCATTTCCTATTACACCTACCTCTTTGCTTACAGTTGTTGTTCAGTTGTTTTTCAGTCATGTCTGACTCTTTGTGACCCTAGTGGGGTTTTCTTGGCAAAGATACTGGAGTGCTTTGCCATTTCCCTTTCTAGCTCATCTTACAGATGAGGAAACTGAGGCAAACAGGGTGAAGTGACTTGCCCAGAGTCACACAGTAAATGTCTGAGGCCAGATTTGAACTCAGGAAAATGAGTCTTCCTGACTCCAGGCCTAACACTCTATCCATAGGGCCACCTATCATATTACCATGTGATGGTAGCTATTTCCTATTACACCCATCTCTCTGCTTATAGTACCCTCCCTTGAATTATAGCACCCAGTACCCCCTTTACTTGTGGTCTCCACTAAACTATCTTGTGTTTCAGAAACTTTGTGGGTTAGTTCCACCAAAAACCATGGTTCATAAGCTCTCACCAATATATCTCCTTTGACTAGCCAATCTAGAACACATTAATTCAACAGTAAAGACATTTAACACAGCAAATTAAATACCAAGAAAGATCCTCCCAACAAAGAGAAGTATACTGACCTGTTTGCAATGAGGCAGGCTCTGCCAACACATTCTCTTTTAAACTCTTTGTTAAGGTAGGGGTCTGCTTCCAGTGTGGAGAACGTACTGTCCCAAGCTTCAGGGGTTTTGTGCAGCTGTTTTCAGAGATACTTTAAGGGATCTGTAAATTTTTAGTTCTTCCAAGGTGGTCTGATCAAAGGCAAGGTGTTTATTCCTTTCCTGGCCTGTGCTGTGGTCTGTGAGTGACCACAAGCATTCTTTTCTGCCTTGGAACTGTGAGGAGGATTCCCCCTCCACTGTCACCACAAGCTCCACCATGCCAACACTCCTTCTCATACCAGGACCGCCACCCAGAACTGTGACCCAGATCCAAGCACAGGCAAAGCAGAGAATCCTGCACCAGCAGAGAGATCCCTGCAATCCCCCTCTGATCAGTCGCTGATCCCCCATCTGTCTGTGGGCCAAGAGCTCCAGAAGCAGCCACCGCCCTGGGGCTGCACCGAGACTGGGGCTGGGATAGAGCTCCTCTCTCACCACAGTCCAACAGACCTTTCCTACTGACCTTATAAGTTGTCTTTGGCGTTTGTGGGTTGAGAAGTCTAGAAACCTCCACAGCTGCCCGAGATTCGGTCCTCCAAAGACTGGTCCAGGTTTGCTGAGGCCTAGTCTTTGCCTGAATGGCTGATGCTGAGCTGTGCTCCTCTCCCGGTCCAGCACAACAGACTTTCAGGTTGTCTTGGGCTGGAAATTTGTTTCACTCTGTTTTTTTTGTGGGTTCTGCTGCTCTAGAATTTGTTCAGAGCCATTTTTACAGGTATTTGGAGGGGTTTGGAGGAGAGCTCAAGCAAGTCACTGCTCTTACTCTACCATCTTGGCTCCTGCCAACACATTCTCAAAGAACAAAATGGAAAACAACAATGGAGGTTGCTGTGGGAGGAAAGACAGGGAAGGAGTCAGTGACGAGAAGATAGAAATCCTTCAAAAACCTGGACATGTTACCCCTTTGCAAATCCAATGAAATGGTTTGTGTTTTTCCTCCAGAAACAATTGGCCCTAATGTTGAAAAGCTGTACAACCTGGAAGAGAGATCCTAACCCCACAAAAAAGAAATCTGTGGAAACTTGATCTACTTGACATCAGTCATATGATATTTGCCTTCTTTGGCCCCTCAAGAATTTGACACGTCTAGGGAATGAAGAGACAGCCAGTCTGAAGCTTTGTTTCAGAAACTTTGTGGGTTAGTTCCACCAAAAACCAAGGTTCATAAGCTCTCACCAATATATCTCCTTTGACACTATTGACACTATTTGACAATATATCTCCTTTGGTTCTTTTTTTTTTTTTAGGCAATTAGGGTTAAGTGACTTGCCCAGGATCACACAGCTAGTAAGTGTCAAGTGTTTAGTCTGAGGCTGGATTTGAACTTACATTCTCCTGACTCCAGGGCCAGTGCTCTATCCACTGCACCACTAGCCACCCCTTGAGGCTTTGTTTTTAATGTACACATCCACAAGATGTGCATTTTCCATCTCCTAATTATAAAGCATGGAGAACATCATGAGGATGCTGCTGTCAATGGATAGGAAGGGACAGAATGTGTTCCTCAAAATGGATGGCCTCATTTCACTTTAGAAAATCCAATTATGTTCTTTTTAAACAATATGTTATTTTCTTTTGTCCAATTATATATAAAAATAGTTTTCAACATTTATTTTTTATGAAATTTTGAGTTCCAAATTTTTTCTTCCTTCCTCCCTCCCATCTCTCCTCCCCAAGACAGCAAGCTGTCTGATATAGGTTACACGTGGGCAATCATGTGAACATATTTCCACATTAGTCGTGTTGTGAAAGAAGAAACTGAACAAAAGGGAAAAGTCATGAAAAACAAAAAAAAAGGTGGGGGAGGGGGGAAATAGCGTGCTTTGATCTGCATTCAGACTCCATAGTTCTTTCTCCAGATATAGATAGCATTTTCCATCATGAGTCTTTTGAAATTGTCTTGGATCATTGTATTGCTGAGAAGAGCTAAGTCTATCATAGTTGACCATCACAAAGTGTTGCTATTAGTACAATGCTCTCTTGGTTCTGCTCACTTCACTTAGCATCAGTTCATATAAGTCATTCTAGATTTTTCTGAAATTTGTCTGCTCATTATTTCTTATAGCACAGTAGTATTCCATTCCATTCATATGCCACAACTTAGTTAGCCATTCCCCTATCGATGAGTGTCCCCTCAATTTCCAATTCTTTGCCACCACATAACGAGCTGCTGTAAAGATTTTTTGTACATGTAGGTCCTTTTCCCTTTTCTATGATCTCTTTGGAATACAGACCTAGTAGTGGTATTGCTGGATCAAAAGATATGCACAGTTTGATTGCCCTTTGGCATAGTTCCAGAATGGCTGAATCAGTTCACAACTCCACCAACAATGTATTAGTATCCCAATTTTCCCACATCTTCTCCATCATTTATCATTTTCCTTTTCTGTCATATTAGCCAATCTGATAGGTATGAGGTAGTACCTCAGAGTTGTTTTAATTTGCATTTCTCTAATCAATAGTGATTTAGAGCATTTTTTCATATGACTATAGATAGCTTTAATTGCTTCCTCTGAAAACTGCCTGTTCATATCCTTTGGCCATGTATCAATTGGGGAATGACTTGTATTCTTATAAATTTGACTCAGTTCTCTATAAATTTGAGAAATGAGGCCTTTATCAGAGACACTGGCTGTAAAAATTGTTTCCCATCTTTCTGCTTTGCTTCTAATCTTGGTTGTGTTGGTTTTGTTTGTGCAAAAACGTTTTATCTTACTGTAATCAAAGTTATCCATTTTGCATTTCGTAATGTTCTCTATCTCTTGTTTGGTCATAAATTCTTTCCTTCTCCATAGATCTGACAGGAAAACTATTCTTTGCTCTCCTAATTTGCTTATGGTATCACCCTTTATGCCTAAATCATGTACCCATTTTGACTATATCTTGGTATATGGTGTGAGATGTTGGTCTGTGCCTAGTTTCTGCCATACTATTTTCTAGTTTTCTCAGCAGTTTTTGTCAAATAGTGAGTTCTTATACCAGAAACATCAGTCTTTGGGGTTATCAAACAGTAGATTACAATAGTCATTGACTACTGTGTCTTGAGGACCCAATCTATTCCTTCATGCACCACTCTATTTCTTAGCCAGTACCAAATAGTTTTGACTGTTGCTGCTTACAAATATAATTTTAGATCTGATACAGGTCACTTTCCTTTGCATTTTTTTCATGAATTCCCTTGATATTCTTGATCTTTTGTTCTTCCACATGAATTTTGTTTTTTTTTTCTAGCTATGTAAAATAATTTTTGGTAGTTTGATATGGCACCCAGTAAGTAAATTAATTTAGATAGAATTGTCATTTTTATTATATTAGCTTGGCTCACCCATGAGCAATTGATATTTTTCCAACTGATTAGATCTGACTTTATTTGTGTCAAAACTGTTTTTTAATTGTGTTCATATAGTTCCTGAGTTTGTCTTGGCAAGTAGACCCCCAAATATTTTATATTGTCTACAATTATTTTAAATGGAATTTCTCTTTCTGTCTCTTGCTCCTGGGCATTGTTGGTAATATATAGAAATGCCAATGATTTATGTGGGTTTATTTTATATCCTGTGACTTTGATAAAGTTGTTAATTATTTCAAGTAATTTTTTAGTTGATTCTCTAGGGTTCTCTAAATACACTATCATATCATCTATAAAGAGCTACAGTTTTGTTTCCTTACTGCCTATCCTATTTCCTTCAATTTATTTTTCTTGTCTTATTGTTATAGCTAGCATTTCTAATACAATCTTGAATAATAATGGTGATAATGGACAGCTTTGCTTCACCCCTGGTCTTGCTGGGAAGGCTTCAAGTTTATCCCCATTACAGATAATGCTTGCTGATGGTTTTAGATAAATACTACTTATTTTAAGGTAAGTTCCATTTATTCCTATGCTCTCTAGTGTTTTTAATAGTAATAGGTGCTGTATTTTGTCAAAAGCTTTTTCTGAAGAAATTAAAGTTATCTATAGTCATATGAAAAAAATGCTCTAAATCGCTACTGATTAGAGAAATACAAATCAAAACAACTCTGAGGTACCATATCACACCTATCAGATTGGCTAACATGACAAAACAGGAAAATGATCAATGTTGGAGAAGATGTGGGACAACTGGAGCACTAATACATTGTGAACTGATCCAACCATCCTGGAGAGCAATTTGTAACTATGTCCAAAGTGCTGTAAAACTGTACATACCCTTTGGTTCAGCAATAGCACTTCTAGGTCTGTATCCTAAAGAGATCATAAAAATGGGAAAAGGACCCACATGTACAAAAATATTTATAGCAGCTCTTTTTTGTGGTGGCCAAGAATTGGAAATTGAAGGGATGCCCATCAATTGGAGAATGACTGAACAAGTTGTGGTATATGAGTGTAATTGGAATACTATTGTGCTATTAGAAATGATGAGCAAGCAGACTTCAGAAAAACCTGGTAAGACTTAAGTGAAGTAATGCTGAATGAAGTGAGCAGAACCAGGAGAACATTGTACACAGCAGGAGCAACACTGTGCAATGGCTAACTCTGATAGACTTAGCTCTTCTCAGAAATGCAAGGATCTAAGACAACTCCAAAAGACTCATGATGGAAAATACTATCCACATCCAGAGAAAGAACTTTGGAGTATGAATGCAGATCAAAGCATGCTGTTTGCTCTCTCTCTCTCTCTCTCTCTGTCTCTGTCTCTCTCTCTCTTGATTTTGTTTTGTTTCTTCTTTTTTGTGGTTCCTCCCATTAGTTCTAATTCTTCTTTACAACATGACTAATGTGAAAATATTTGGGGCAGCTAGGTGGCGCAGTGGATAGAGCACCGGCCCTGGAGTCAGGAGGACCTGTGTTCAAATCTGGCCTCAGACACTTGATACTAGCTGTGTGACCCTGGGCAAGTCACTTAACCCCCATTGCCTCAAAAAATATATATTTAATATGATTGTATATGTATAGTCTATATCAGATTGCACACCATCTTGGGAAGGGGGAAGGGGCAGGGGGGGGAATTTAAAACTCAAAATCTTATGAAAGTGAACGTTGAAAACTAAAAATAAATAAATAAATTTTTAAAAAAAAGCTTTTTCTGCATCTATTGAGATAATCATAAGATTTCTGTTGGTTTTGTTACTGATATGGTCAATTATGCTAATAGTTTTCCTAATATTGAACCAGCCCTGCATTCCTGGTATAAATCTCACCTAGTCTTAGTGTATTATCATGGTGATAAATTGCTGTAATCTCTTTGCTAATATTTTATTTAAAATTTTTGCATCACTATTCATTTGGGAAATTGGTCTATAGTTTTCTTTCTCTGTTTTGTCCCTTCCTAACTTAGGTATCACCACCATATTTGCATCATAAAAGGAATTTGATAGGACTTCTTCTTCACCTATTTTTCTAAATAGTTTATGTAGTATTAGAATTAATTGTTTTCTAAATGTTTGTAAATCCATCTGGCCCTGGAAATTTTCACTTAGGGAGTTCACTGATGGCTTGTTGAATTTCTTTTTCTAAAATGGAGTTATTCAAGTATTTTATTTCTTCTTCTGTTAATCTGGGCAATTTTTATTTTTTGTAAATATTCATACATTTCACTTAGATTGTCAGATTTATTGGTATATAGTTGTTCAAAATAGTTCCTAATTATTGCTTCAATTTCCTCTTCATTGGTGGTGAATTCACTCTTTTCATTTTTGATACTGGTAGTTTGGTTTACTTCTTTCTTTTTTTAAATCAAATTAACCAAAAGTTTATCTATTTTTATTGGCTTTTTCATAAAACCAGCTCTTAGTTTTATTTATCAGTTCAATAGTTTTCTTACTTTCAATTTTATTGATCTCTCCTTTGATTTTCAGAATTTCTAATTTGGTATTTAATTGGGGATTTTTAATTTGTTCTTTTTCTAGCTTTTTAAATTACATGCCCAATTCATTGATCTGCTTTTTCTCTATTTTATTCATGTAAGCATTTAGTTTAGAGATATAAAATTTCCCCCAAGTACTGCTTTGGCTGCATCCCATAAATTTTGGCATGTTGTCTCACTATTGTAATTCTCCTTGATGAAATTTTTGATTGTTTCTGTGATTTGTTGTTTGACCCGTGCATTCTTTAGGATTAGATCATTTAATTTCCAATTCATTTTTAATCTATCTTTCCATGACCCTTTATTACACATAATTTTATTACATCATGATCTAAAAAGGATGTATTTAATATTTCTGCCTTTCTGCATTTGATTGCGAGGTTTTTATGCCCTAATAAATGATTTGTTTTTGTGTAGGTGCCATGTACAAGTGAGAAAAAGGTATATTC
Organism: Vombatus ursinus; assembly: GCF_900497805.2. Classification (NCBI taxonomy): domain Eukaryota; kingdom Metazoa; phylum Chordata; class Mammalia; order Diprotodontia; family Vombatidae; genus Vombatus; species Vombatus ursinus. Next base: position 1,742,602 of record NW_020951112.1, on the reverse strand, counting down.
CTTTCTATTCCAATTCAGTTTTCTCCAGAGGTCTATCATAACTAACTTTTCTAAAATTCTATTCACCACCTTAACTTCTTTCTTGTTTATTTTGTGGTTAGATTTATCTAGTTCTGAGAGGGGAAGGTTGATATCCCCTACTAGAATAGTTTTGCTGTCTATTTCTTCCTGTAATTCATTTAATTTCTCCCCTAAGAATTTGGATAGTATACCACTTGGTGCACATGTGTTTAGTATTGATATTGCTTCATTGTCTATGGTACTTTTTTTTTTTAGCAAGATGAAGTTTCCTTTCTTGTCTGTATTAATTAGATCTATTTTTGCTTTTGCTTTGTCTGAGATCAGCATTGCCACCCTTGCTTTTTTTACTTCAGCTGAAGCATAATGTACTGTGTTCTAGCCTTTTACTTTTACTCTTTGTCTCTCTCTGCTTCAAATGTGTTTCTTGTAAACATGTTGTAGGGTGCTGTTTTTTAAATCCATTCAGCTATCTGCTTCTGTTTTATGGGAGAGTTCACCCCATTCACATTCACAGTGATGATTACTAACTGTGTATTTCCCTCCATCTTATTTTCCACCCATTTATATTTTCTTTCTCCTTTCACCCTGTTCCTCCTCACCAGTGTTTTGCTTCTGACCACCACCTCCCTCATTCTGCCCTCCCTTCTATCACCCCTACCTTTTCTTTTCCCCTTCCTCTCCTACTTCCCTATAGGGTAAGATAGATTTCTTTACCCAACTGAGTGTGTATGTTATCCCCTCTTTGAGCCAAATCTGATGAGAGTAAGGTTCAAACAGTGCTCACTCCCTTCTTTCTTTCCCTCCACTATAATAGGTCTTTCATGCCTCTTCATGTGAGATAATTTACCCCCATCCTACTTCCCCCTTTCCTCTTCTCCCAGCACAATTCTTTTTTTCACTCCTTAATTGTTTTTTTCCAATCATCACATCCAATTCAACTTATACCCACACCCTCCATCCAAGGATACTCCCTCTAACTGTCCTAATAGAAATACAGTTCTTAAAAGTCACAAATATCATCTTCTCATGTAGGGAATATAGGGATGTAAACAGTTTAACCCTATTGAATACCATGTTTTTTTCTTTCCTGTTTACCTTTTTATGCTTCTTTTGAGTCTTGTTAAGATCCAATTTTCTGTTCAGCTCTGGTCTTTTCATCAGGAAAGTTTAAAAGTCCCCTATTTCATTGAATGTCCATCTTTTACCCTGGAAGATTATGTTCAATTTTGCTGGGCAGTTGATTCTTGGTTGTAATCCAAGCTCTTTCCCTTCCAGGATATTATATTCCAAGCCCTCTGATCCTTTAATGCAGAAGCTGCTAAGTCCTGTGTAATCCTGACTGTGGCTCCTTGATATTTGAATTTTTTTTTCCTGGCTGGTTGTAGTATTTTCTCCTTGACCTGATAGTTCTGTAATTTGGCTACAATATTCCTTGGAGTTTTCAGTTTGGGAGCTCTTTCAGGAGGTGATCAGTGGATTCTTTCGATGACTATTTTACCCCCTAGTTCTAGGGGTTTGGTTCTAGGATATCAGGACAGTTTTCCTTGATAATTTCTTGAAAGATGATGTCAGGCCCCCCCCCTTTTTTTATCATGGCTTTGAGGTAGTCCAATAATTCTTAAATTATCTCTCCTGGTTCTATTTTTCAGGTCAGTTGTTTTTCCAATGAGGTATTTTACATTTTCTCCTATTTTTTCATTCTTTTGATTTTTTTTTTTTTTACTGATTATTGATGTCTCATAGAGTCATTAGCTTCTACTTACCCAATTCTAATTTTTAAGGAATTATTTTCTCCAGTCAGCTTTTGTACCTCCTTTTCCATTTGGCCAATTCTAATTTTAAAGGAGTTGTTTTCTTCAGTGGATTTTTTCCCCCCATTTGGCCATTCTATTTTTTAAGAAGTTGTTTTTTTCAATCAGTTTTTGTGCTTTCTTTTCCAAGCTGTTGACTCTTTTTTCATAATTCTCTTGCATAACTCTCATTTCTTTTCCCAATTTTTCTTCTACCGCTCATACTTGATTTTTAAAATCCTTTTTGAGCTCTTCTAAGAGGACTTTTTGGTCTTGAGATCAATTCATATTTCCCTTTGAGGATTTGCATGTAAGAATTTTGACATTTTTGTCTTCTTCCAAGTTTGTGTTTGGATTTTGTTTTTTTGCTCATTTTTGAAAGTTGAATTCTTCTCCTGGAATACAGGGGGCACTGTCCCAAGCGTCTTGCACTGGGGGTCGGGGGTGGGTCACTGGCTTTCTGTGCCAGGGTCTCTGGGGCTGGTGGGTTGCCCACTGCACTAGGGTGGCCCAGCCTAGTCGTGTCTGTTGTGCCCTGGGTTCCAGGGCTGGAAGTTTGCCAACTGCACTGGGGCTGGAGGCCTCACAGCTGGCCTGCTGAGCCAGGACCACAGGGCCTTGGGTGCTGATCTGTGTTGTAGCTAAGAGCCTCCTAATGACTTTCCTGGACATTGCCTGTGCTTGGCTGTGCTCCTCTTCAACCCAAGTGAGACAGACCTTTCCTGAGGTCCTTCTAAGTTATCTTGGGCTGGAAAATTGTTTCACTCAGTCTTTTTGTGGCTTCTTTTGCTCCAGAATTCTTTTAGAGGCTTGATTTAACATTGTTTCAAAGGGAAACTGGGGAGAGCTCAGGCAACTTTCTAGCTTCTCTCTTCCATCTTGGCTTCACCCCAAATCCAGTGATATGCCCCCCTGTTTTGTGGTGAAGTAGCAGTTGGAAAGAATCCTCTAGGAGATGTATGGTCAAGCCAATTATCCTTTAATGTGCTCACCAGAACATACTCTGCTTCTCTAGGTACCTTCTTTGGGCTTCAGATCAAATCAATGAATGGATTTTGTTGGGGAAGAGGAGCATATGATCTTATAACTGTGGCAGCATTTGTGGGTATCAATAATTATAAATCTCAAGTGTGGCTTCACTTCATAGGACCAAATGTTCTTCCTTCTTCTCTTCTTCTTCCTCACTACCATCCCATTCCTCTAAAAAACACTTTCCTCTGGCCCCATCCCAAGTAGACACCAGTCTTGGTCAGCTGCCACTGAAATGTTGTGGTCAAGGCAGAAAGAGAAGGTGGCCAGTTTGAAAAGTCTTGTGTTTGCCATCCCACTTGTTCCTCTCCCTGGGATTCCTTTTTTATAAAAACATTTGTATATATACATATACATGTATATATGTGTGTGTGTGTATATATATATATATATATATATGAAGGTATATATGTATAGACAATACATATACATGTGTATACACATGTATAGATATGCACACACATGCATGTATGAATGTAGATATGTGCAGATACATGTATTGACTGTTCACTTTAATTCAAATGCAATACTACAAAAGAAATGTAGAAAAATGTGTCTACCAACTTGAAAAAAAAAGATCCTCTCCATATACACAGACTACAGTCTACAGGAGATTACTGCAATTCCACCAGTGGCAGAGAGAACACACAAAAGGAAAATATATGACTAGCAAACTTATATGGGGAAGCTTATTACATAAGTAACTTTCTCTTCAAATGCTGCTTATTGACTGATAGCCTTTGGCAATGTCTTCACGCTGCTCTTATTCTCCACCGTAAATTGATGCCTTCTTCTGGGTCTCTCTTCTGAGTTTGTTGCTTTGCTGCTATCATTTCATCTGCCACTTATGACCTATATGACTTTGAGAAAGCTATTTAACTTCTTTAGGTCTTAATTTCCTTGTCTACAAAGTGAATGGGTTGTATCAGAAGACCTCTGTGATGCTATGATATTCTTCTCTTGGGGAGGGGATTATTCCAACTCTTTAACCTATAGCCCTAGGGCTATTTTATCTCTTCTGTGATGCAGACTCCAGCAAAACGCACCCAGTCAGCTTTCTGGAGAAGACATTTTAAAGTCTATCTTTTGAATTCTTTTTTCTCCTACTGCCAGTAAGAGTCATTTAGTATGAACTTGTATCTGAGTTATGGTTTGAACATTCCTTTTAATTTCCATCATAGCCATGCATCAGAACCTGAGTCCCTTCAAATCATTCTGGGGACTCCACTGAATAAAGCTGCAAAGACTCTGGCTAGGGCTGTGGTAAGGGGATTCCTTTCAACAGCACCAGCACCAGTACCATGCTCTTCTTGACTGCCATGAAAAAAAAAATCAACTCAGAAATAAGACTGAAGAGGGCCAGTGGGGTTGATGGGATGATGAACCTTTGTCCTACTTCAGCAGTAACAAAAATTGCTCTACTTCCTACATAATAAATAAAAATAGTTAAGGAGGACTGACCAATACAGAATCTACTCCCCTGTTCTGTGAGGAGGGAAGTATGATTCATTGACTGTATTGTGGAGCAATGATTACACTTGCTGCATGTAACCCAAGTCCTTCTGTCTTTTAGTGTTGTTTTTATTCATGTTATTTCAGTCACTGTGTATATTATTCTCTTGATTCTGCTTTCTTCCCTTTGCATCAATCCATGAATCATTCTCTGTTTCTCTGAATTCTTCAAACTCATCAATTTTCATAGTACAATAATACTCCATTACATTCAGATACCAAAATTTGTTCATCCATTCACCAATTTATTGTTTCAGTCTTTTGCATCGTGTGCTTTTGTGAATACTTTGGAACATATGGGACTTTTCTTTCTGTCTTTGACAAACTTGGAGTATAGGCCCAATGGTGGTGGTGGAGTGGAGAGGAATGGACAACATATCACTGAGATCAACTTTGGACTTCTAAAATATAATCTGAAATTATGTTCCAGATTGTTAGAGCAATTTCATACCTCCACCAACAGTATGTTAGCGTGCCTGCCATGCCACAGCCCTTCCAACACTTGCTATTTCTGCCTTTTATCATCTTTCCAATTTGACAGGTGTGAGGTTAAGCTTCAGAGTTGTTTTAATATGCATTTCTCTTATTATTAGTGATTTGGCCCAGTTTTTCATGTGGTTGTTGATGGCTTGAAATTCTTTTGATCCTTTGATCACTTGTCTATTAGGGAACAGTGCACTGCATCCTTACATATTTGTATCTTGAGTGAATTTTTTAAAAACATGGCCCTCTATAGAAAGAGAGACACTGAATTCTTTAAGCCCTGGTCATGAATAGCTGCTTTTTTCTCTGTTCCAGTTGCTTCACTATCCCTCCCATCTCCAAGTTCCAAGGAGTAAAATGTCACCAGTGCAGATTTTTCCAGGAGTGAGGTTTTCTTCTTCCAGTGGTAGAAGCGTGGGCCAGATCATGAACTCTGAGGTGAAGCCTCTGACTGCCTTAAAATACTAGGCTTTATTTTTGGCTTTTAGGTAACCTCCCCCTCTTTTGGACACATATCAAGCCCCATCATGCCTTTTGGCCCGAGCACAGGTAAGGATGATGGAACTTAGTTCAGTTCCTTTTCCAGAGCACAAACTGTGTATCACTGTAGGACATAGCATGTCGTGGCTCAGAATTCCCCATTCAACATGGCTTCCTTTGCCTTTCAGCACTCAAGGAGATGGGCTCACTGGGGTTGTCCACAAACCATAAATTTCCATTCCAATGATGTTCATCTTAACTCAAATCATGTGAGCCAGATCACTCCCCACTGACCCTGCTGAAAACATCTCCTTGTGTAGTTACCAGGACATTGCTATGGGGGCCAACATCAGGAGTTCAAGACGTCATGGCCACTGTAGGGGCTTTCTAAATGACAGTATGAAGGCACCAGGCCCCTGGAATTTAGCAGCATCTAAGCAGGAGTGCTAATCTGCATTGGTAGAGAATTTCTTATCTGGGAAGTTCCCTATGGCAGATTCAGTCTTCAGTTCAATTCCTTATCTTATGTTGCTTATGTGTGTAAATATTTTTTCACAGCAGATAGGGTACTGCCCTTGGAGTTAGGAAGACCTGACTTCAAATCTAGCCCCAGACACTTACTAGCTTAGTGACCCTGGGCAAGTCACTTAACCTCTATCTGCCTCAGTTTCCCCATGGAAAATTAGGATAATAACACCCACCTTATAGAGCTGTGAGGATCAAATGAGATAACATATATAGAACACTCTGCAATTTTTAAGGCATCATATAAGTATTGGCTATTGTTACATTAACATTATTAACAATTATAATAGAAGTGAGTCTCTTGAGGGCAGAGATTGCTCCTTACATTTATATAAAATATATTTATTTTTATTTTATATTACATTGTAATTTTTATTTTTACTTTAGAGGTTAGCAGAGTGCCTAACACACAGTAGGAACTTAACAAATGTTTGTTAATTGAACTGAGACCAGAATCAGATTTACTACTGATTTTCCACCAGCCTTTTCTGTCTATCAAGGGAGTGCTTTACATTGATTAAGGAGGGGAGTGATTCAGGACATAGGCTTTCCAAATCCTAAGTTTTCTACAAATGTCTAACAATATGGATACATTAATCTATGGATTTTCTTGCTCTAAGAAAAACCTAGTATGCCAAAATTCAAGTTTATAAAACTCTTTAGCTATGTTACTGGGACAGCATTATGGTCATTCACATTACAGAAAGATCCCTTTCTCTGCATAAGGAATCAATGTTTTTGAAAGCTAGAGGACTAGCCCTGGCATCAGGAAGACCTGAATTCAAGTCCTACCTTTGATACAGACAATAGATTTAAAGCTAGAAGAAACCTTCAAAGTAATCTAGTCCAACTCCTTAATTTTGCAGATGAGGAAACTGAAGCCCTGAGATGTGAGGTCAAACAGGTAGTAAGTAGCCTTGCTATTATTTGAACCCAGGTTTTTGGACTCTAAATCCAATGTTCTTTCCACTGTCACACATTGTGTCCATGCGCAAGTGACCACCTCTCCATGCTTTGGGCCACCCTGCAAGACTCTAAGATACAGAAGAGTTGATATATATTTTCAGGGGGAATTCCCTACACCACTGAAACCAATAGGCCAATAAAAAGTTTTTAAAAAATGAAAGTTTGGTTATTTTTCTTTTCTTTATTAGGACATCAGTGAAGAAAATTTGGAAAGGTGAGAGGCAGTCAAATGATACTCATCCTTGGAGTTGATTACTTGCATATAGGGAAAGTAATTCAAAAGGATTATTTTTTCTTTTACTATCAACCCACTTCTGAAATGTATAATCTATACAACCTTTGGCAAGTGATCTAACCTCCCTGGGCCTCAGTTTCTTTATCTGTAAAATGATGGGATTGGACTAGATGGTCTGTGAGGTCCCCTCTGTCTTTAGAGTTATGATCCAATGATCCCTTCAGCAGTGGCTGTAACAGTTTATTTTGTTATAGAAAAGACTTGGAAACTAAAGGGGGTGCCTATCGATTGGGGAATGGCTGAAGAAATGAGGGGATGCAAATGTAATGGAATATACTGTTGTGCCATTAGAAATGAAGGGGATGGTTACAGAGAAACCAAAGGAGACATGTGGGAAGGATGCAGAGTGAAGTGAGCTGATCAGGAGAACAATGTGTACATTAGCAACATTGTAAGAAGAAACAACTTTGGAAGACTTAAATCTGATCAGTGCAATGACCATCCAGGTTTCCAGAGGACTCAGGATGAAGCAGCATATCCAGACAGAGGTGATGGGTTCAAGATTCAGAAAGAGACATACATTTTGTGGCTCAGCTAATGTGGGAATTTGCTTTGTTTGATTTTATATATATAAAGGCATGGGTAATGGGAGTGGGAATAAGAGAAAATAAATGCTTTTTAATTTAAAAATAAAATGTGAATCTCGAATTATCTTAACACAAACATGACAGACAACTCATTCAAGGGAAGCCTTTTGGTCAACATTTTGCTCTACCAAATCAAAATTGTTTTTAGTCAGTAATTACAGTAAACACAATCTTACTATTACTAATTACTTACAAGATTACTAATTTTGTATTCTCTGCACCTTTTCCGTTAATCATGTGTGGCTGTAAAGTTGTGGTCTGCTGTTGAATGTGGTTTGCAAATTCTGCCTTTTCCTTCTAGAATCTTCAACATAGGATGATAATCCTAGAACTGAGGCCATCTAATCCAAGCTCCTAATTTTGCAGATGAGGAAAGGTGAAGCGTCTTGCCTAGAGTCACATGGGTAATAAGCATCATAGTAGGGATTTGAAGCCAGGTCCAAAGGATGTCCTTGATGCATGTATGGATTGGTTTCAAAAAGCTTTTGTAGAGATGGGAAAGGAGGCATATGGGTACATAGTTGTTGATTGTTTCTGTTGTCTTATTTTGCAGTTATAAGACGACCTCATATGTTTTCCAAGCCATTAGGATTCTCCCCTCTTTCAGGTATCTCCCCTTTGAACTTTATCATCTTCATCTCTGACCTCTTCCGAGGATATTTGGTTTAGTCCAGCTTCCCATTTTTGTTTTCTTTAGCACAGTTTCTACTTCATCACACAACAAACATATGAGGGACTATGATGTTAGAATCCAGATGTTGCAGTTCCACTATCATTGATGGAGAAAAGAATTTGCCAGAGGAATATTTATAGATCTGTTCCATTTCTGTCTTTCTGTTGTCATTTTTCCAGTTTCATCCTTAAATGTCCATGGGATGTACTTAAGTCTCAATAGGTTTTCTGTAAACTCGTCTTTCCCCTCTATTCCTTCTCACTATTTTATGAGGTAATGCTTTGCAAAATCTTCCACAATCCATCCTCCTTTTGTGAGATTTTACAAACAAGTTTATATTCTAAACCAGTGTTGACCTTGGCCGCCATCTCTCACCACTTGGCAAGGAGATCAAGTGTTTCATTCTGAGGTGATGTCTAGGCTCTTTTAATCTCATCATTGTGGTGTTTGATTTACATTGGCTAAACTTCCTTAGGAAGTAATGATATTCTGTGTTGATGTCTGTTCTTTCACTCATTTCCTATTTTATAGGGTCAACTATTTGTTTAAATAGGTCAAGCTGGTGTTTTCTCCATTGCACATCATGCTTTCTTCTCATTTTATTCTTTCTTATAATTTGGTATTGATTTTGATTTTTGCAGCAACAGTTGATAGTTCAATTGTACAGAGAAAACTGATTCAGAAATAACTCCTATATTAGTAATGAGTAATTTCCTGTCTGCTAAAATATAATCAGTATAATTTTTTATTTTTATTTTTTTTGTGTTCAGTATCCAGGGACTCCTGATTCTCTTCCTAGAAAAAATTATTCAGACAATATAGGTGTAAGGTTTTTGTAAAGTCTATAAGCCTTTCACCTCTTTCTTCTTTTAATCATGAGCCATATTTTCCTACTTCTTTTTTTTTTTTTTTGGTCATTCTCCCCTATGCCTTTCTTTGTAATGAAGTTAGGATTGGGATAGAAACTGGACTTGTGAGTTTATTTATATAGGGAACTCCCTCTACTAATGAAGGTCAGCACCCTCTCAGCAACTTATAGTCCTGGAGAGTTGTTTAGATCACTGAAAGGTTCTGTGACCTTCCCAAGGTCACACAGCCATTATTTGTCAGAGGCAGGATCTGAATCCATTTCTTCTTGGCTTCAAGGCCAGCTTTCTAGCCATGAAGCCAAGTTGTCATTCTTACACTAATGTTCCTAAATATTAAAATATACTTGAATAAGCAGAGGCTCTATGGCTTAATTAACATAAAGAAGTCCCAGTGTGTAAACTCCCTCCACCCACAGATTGCAATATGTCTATAATTTAATAGGTGGTTCCTGGGGAATTGCCTGAGATATATAGAGATTAATGAGTTGACCAGGGTCACACAGATAGTAATTTTCATAAGCAGGATTTGAATCAAGTTTTCTTGGCTTAAAGTCCAACATTCTATGCTTCTTAATAAAATGTATATTTGTAAGATACATATGTGTGCATATTTACTGTCTAATATGGAGATGTGGCTAGCTGGTGGGTGACAGGGATAGATATAATCTGGGATCTGACCCATATTTTTAGATAGTTATAGGAAGACCATGAAGACCAGCAGCCTAGCAGGAAGAGGGGCAGACAAGACCTAGGATTGCTGAAGCTAGGCTTTCCAATAGGGGTAGCAGGCAAGATTTATAGCTATCCATAACTCTCAAATATCTCTATCCTAAGGGGTCTGAGTCTGGGTTCAGAATAAAAGTCATTTCTTTGATTGCTTTTAAGGGGGAGGCTAGTCTTTACCTCACACTGGCCAACTTAGCACCTTCTCAACAACAGCTAATTAAACATAAGACAATCACAAATAGCTAGTAAACTTTTTTATCAAAGAAAGAAGCAAGTGGAAATTAGAGAAATAATAGGCTAGAGTACATCAAAGAACACACAAGAATGAATGAACTCCTTCGCTAGAAGTTAAGATCTTAGTTCGAATCAGGAGTGAGAACAATCCCAGTGAGTAGAAGTCTACTTTCTCTAGGACTGTAAGCTCTGGAAGTCAGGTGACATAAGGAAGGTTGACCTCCCTGACATGTCTGCAACTCCAGGACTCCATTCCACCATTCAAAAATCCATACTTCAACTCTTATTCTCACTTTCAGTGCCCTGGGAACTTCACTGATTTTGTAGTTACTCAATGTCACTTTTAGTGACTTTTTCATTTACATTGTTATAATCATTGTTAATATTGTTCTCTTGAGATCATGGGCAAGAAACTTATTTTCAGTCCGTTTACTAATATCAAATGCCAAATTGAAGACCATCAGCCAAAGAAGAATAGTGATACTGACCAACTCTATGATCGGGGTTCCATTATTGGCCAGGGAAGACCAATCTGAAACGCACCATCTGTTCTATAGTTCCCATGCGTCAGAAACTATGATGTAGCCCACAGAGTAGATAAAAGGGACCTATGACATGAAGTGAGCAGAGCTGCTAACCTAAGAATGTGTCATTGATACAAGTAAATGATGTGTTTTGAGTCATGATTGATTGTGGGTAATTAAGAGGGAGCCCAGCCACAGAATGAAGGTCAAGGAACAAACAAAGAAACACAAGTATGACCTTGAGTTCTTCTAAGGATGTAACTGATTGAGAAATGGCAGAAGTTGCGGATTGGCAACAGAGAATTATATTGATCTATTATTGTCTTACACAAGGCAATATAGTGCCGCTCAAAGCCCACCAATACATGGTTATAAGGGTCCTTCATGGTGATTTTAGAGACCCAGCCCACTGATATATGGTTATAAGGGTCCTTCATGGTGATTTTAGAGACCCAGTCTAAGAGAAAATCTTAGATCTGATGTCAAAAAAGTTCCACCCCCAAAAAAGATATTGCTCCATCACTACTGTCTACATGAAGCCTTTCCCAAATCTCATAACTCCTAGTGTCCTACCTGTGTCCTAACAACTACTCTGTAATTAGCCACTTTGCATTTTTTTGTATTTACTCATTTTATATTTATTTTGTACAAATGTATGTATTTGTTGTCTCTCCAACTAGAATATAAGCTCTTGGGAGTAGGGATAGTTTCATTCATTCTTAGTAGAACATCCAAGTTCATCTATCTATCTATCTATCTATCTATCTATCTATCTATCTATCTATC
>NW_020951112.1:1672861-1731092 GCF_900497805.2 Vombatus ursinus | reverse complement strand
ATCTATCTATCTATCTATCTATCTATCTATCTATCTATCTATCTATCTATCTATCTATCTATCTATCCATCTATCTATCTTTAAAACTTTCTCCTTTGGAGCTGGGAGCAATGTCCTAACTGTGTCCCCTTTCAAGTTAGGCTAGTTTTTCCTTAAAAGGTATTCACACCATCCTCTAAACTTAATTGGCTTTTGTTGTTCAGTCGTGTCTGATTTTTTGTGATCTCATTTTTGGGATTTTCTTGACAAAGATGCTGGAGTAGTTTGCCATTTCCTTCTCCAGTCCATTCTACAGATAAGGAAACTGAAGCAAAAAAGGGTTAAATAACTTGCCCAGGGTCACACACCTAGTTAAGTGTCAGAGTCTGGGTTTGAACTCATGAAAATAATGAGTGTTCATGTTCTCAAGCCTCGGGCTCTATCCACTGCACCACCTAACTGCCCTCTTAATTAGCTTAGGGAACGGGATTCTTAAGCCCTAGATAACATTTCCTGGTTGCCAAAACAGCCATGAGTCAAGAGCTTCCTGATACTTGGCTGGTAAACTGCCATGAACAATTCAGAGGCAAGGGGAGGTCTGTTCAACCGAGTTGTGAATCAACTCATTGTGCCCTGTGTCCTCAATACATATCCTTTTTGAATATCCTTCTTTTGCTATTTGCTATGGCAAATCTCCTTTTTTGAACTGCTGAATGGCCTTCACAGTGTCTTATTTTGTTTCAATTCTGCATGATTTCTGGGGATAGTTTCAAATTACTTTCTAGAATGTCTAGTCCAACTCCACCAACAATGCACAGGTATACCTGTTTTCTCACAGTCAATTGTTCTGGGCTGGGAATGTGTCAGGGTAGTCCCTGACAGTTTAAGTATAATATTGGGATGAAATGAGACATTTGTAAGCTCTTCAACAGTTAACAAAAGATTTACTTGGCTGTAGTAAGGGAAAGATATTCAACAAAAATATGCTTGGGGGACATTATCAATTGATTGTGATGAGCAAAGTTCTACTGCCTCTGAGTAGACCATGCTGTTGTATTCCACTGACCATAAATGAGGTAGTTAACTCCTCATGGCTGATTTGCACTCAGGTGAGTAGGAAGTGTTGACAGCAGCAATTTCAGTTTTGAGGATGGTTTCAAAAACTTTTTTTTTGTTTTTTAATATTTTAATTTTTCCCAATTACATATAAAACAATTCAGATACTTTTTTATAGCTACTGTTCTTTTTTAAAAAATAATATTTTATTTTTCCCAATTACATATAAAAACAATTTTTATTATTTGTTTTTTAAAATTCTGAGTTCCAAATTCTTTCCCTCCCTCCCTTCACTTCCCCCTCCTTGAGAAGGCAAGCAATTTGATATAGGTTATACATGTGCAGTCATGCAAAACATATTTCCATATTAGTCATTTTGTGAAAGAAAACACAGACCAAAAAAAAACACAAAAAAGAAAAATAAAGTAAGTTTTAAAAAGTATGCTTTGATCTGCATTCAGACTCTATCAGTTCTTTCTCCAGAGGAGGATAACATTTTTCATTATAAGTCCTTTGGAATTGTCTTGGATCATTGTATTGCTGAGAATCGCTAAGTCATCCTCAGTTGATCATTGTACAATATTGTTGCTACTATGTACACTGTTCTCCTGGTTCTGCTTATTTCACTTAACATCAGTACATGTAAGTCTTTCCACATTTTTCTGAGAGCATCCTGCTTGTCATTTCTTATAGCACAACAGTATTCCATCATAATCAGCCAATTGATGGACATCTCTTCAGCTTCCAATTATTTGCTACCATAAGAGCTGCTACAAATATTACTGCACATATAGGTCTTTTTCCTTTTTTAAAATCTCTTTGGGGTACAGACATTCTACTGGTATTGCTGGGTCAAAGGATATGCACAATTTTTATAGTTCCAAATTTGGATATAGCTCTCCAGAATGGTTGAAACGGTTCACAACTTTATCAACAATGTATTAGTGTCTCAATTTCTCCATGTCCCCTCCAACATTTATCATTCTCTTTTTCTGTTATATTAGCTAATCTGATAGGTGTGGGGTGGTATCTCAGAGTTGTTTTAATTTGCATTTCTCTAATCAATAGTCATTTAGAGCATTTTTTCATATGACTATAGGTAGCTTTGATTACTTTGTCTGAAAATTGCCTGTTCATATCCTTTGACCATTTTACAATTGGGGAATGATTGTATTCTTATAAATTTGTCTTAGTTCTCTATATATTTGAGAAATGAGGCCTTCATCAGAGAAACTTGCTGTGAAGTTTTTTTTACACTTATGATTACTGTGTATTTTCTCCATACTATTTCCCTGCTATTTTTCCTCTCTCTCTCTCCTTTCACTCTGTCCACTCTCAAAAGTATTTTGCTTCTGACTACTGCTCCCCCCATTCACCCTCCCTTCTATCAGCCCTCCTTCCTTCTCTTATCCCTTTCCACTCCTACTTTCTTATAGGGTGAGATAGGTTTCTATACTCAACTGAGTGTGTATGTTATTTCCTCTTTGAGACAATTCCAATGAGAGTAATGTTCAAGTGCTCCCCTCCAACTCCCCCATCTTCCCCTCCACTGTAAAAGCTCTTTTGTGCCTATTTTACATGAGATAATTTACCCCCATTCTGCCTTTCCCTTCCCTTTTCTCCCAGTGCATTTCGCTTTATTTTTTAAATAGTAATTGTTTCTGTTTTGGCCAGAAAAACCTGAGGGTCTTCCCCTCGCAGATGATTTTTTTTTCTTTTGGACTAGGTAAAAGAAGCCATCCCCTGCTTCATTTTTTACTTAGCCTTAATCACTGAATGGGTGTTGCTCAGACAAACTGAGACCTGGGAAAGACCTTAGCTTAAAAAGGCCAACGTCTCCCACTGCATCCTGGGCCATTTTCAGTCGTCCTGATCTATAGCTCGCCACTGGACCCAGTCTTTGCACAGCCCTCCCTCACTTAAATCCAATTCACTTGCAAGTCATGGCATCACCTCCCTGATGCCATAGTCCTCTTTGAGAATGAAGGACAAACAACAGTTTTTTAAGATATCATCCCATCATGTTCAGTTCATACCCATGCCCTCTACGTATACTCCTTCAACAGCCTTAATAACGATAAATTGCTTAGGAGTTACAAGTATCATTTTCCCATGTAGGAATATAAACAGTTTAACTGTTGAATCCTTGAGGATTTCTCTTCTCTGCTCCCCTTTTTATGCTTCTCTCAAGTCTTATATTTGAAGTCAAATTTTCTATTAAGATCTGGTTTTTTCATCAGAAATGCTTGAAAATTCCCTATATCATTGAATATCCATTTTCCCCCCTGAAGGATTATGCTTGGTTTTGCTGGGGAGGTGATTCTTGGTTGTAATCCTAGCTCCTCTGCCCTCTGAAATCTCATATACCAAGCCCTCTAACCCTTTAATGCAGAAGTTGCTAAATCGTGTGTTATCTTGACTGTAGCTCTATGATATTGATTTTTTTTTTCTGGTTGCTTGCAATATTTTCTCCTTGACCTGGGAGCTCTGGAATTTGGCTATAATATTCCTGGGAGTTTTCACTTGGGGATCTCTTTCAAGAGGTGTGATTGGTGAATTCTTTCAATTTCTATTTTACCCTCTGATTCTAGAATATCAGAACAATTTTCCTTGATAATTTCTTTTTTTTTTTATAATTCTTGAAATATTCTGTCTAGGCTCTTTTTTAAAAATCATGGTTTTCAGGTAGTCCAATAATTCTTAAATCATCTCTACTGAATTTATTTTCCAGGTCAGTTATTGTTCCAATGAGATATTTCACATTTTCTTCTATTTTTTCATTATTTTGATTTTGTTTTATTGTTTCTTAATGTCTCATGGAGTCATTAGTTTCCATTTGCCTAATTGTAATTTTTAAGGAATTGTTTTCTTTAGTGAGATTTTGTACCTCCTTTTCCACTTGGGTAATTCTACTTTTTTAAGGAGTTCCTTTCTTTAGTTAGCTTTTGTACAACTTTTTCCATTTGGCCAACTCTGCTTTTCAAAGAATTATTCTCTTCAATGGATTCTCTTTCAGTGCCTCTTTTACCATTTGACCTATTCTGTTTTTAAGGTGTTATTTTCTTCAGCATTTTTGTGCCTCCTTTCCCAAGCTGTTGACTCTTTTTTCATGATTTTCTTACATCACTCTTATTTGTTTCCCCAATTTTTCCTCTACCTGTCTTATTTGATTTTGAAAATTCTTTTGGAGTGCTTCCTGGAATTCTTTTTGGGCCTCAGACCAATTCACATTTTTCTGTAAGGCTTTGGATGTAGCAGTTTTGATTTTGTTGTCTTCTTCTGAGTATGTTTTGATCTTCCCTATTACCAAAGTAACTTCCTATGGTAAAAAAAAAAATTTTTTTGCCCATTTTTCTAGCTTATTTTTTTAATTTGAACTTTATGTTAAAGTTGGGCTCTGCTCCCAGAGTGGAGGGGGCATTGTCCCAAACTTTAGGTTTTTTGTGCAGCTGTTTTCTGGAGGTCTATAAGTTTTCAATTCTTTCAAGGTGGTGCTCTAAGGAGAGGTGTGTTTACTACTTTCCTGGCCTGTGCTCTATTCTGTGAGTGACCAAAAGCACTCTTTTCCACTCAAGAACTATGACTAGGGTCCTCTGCTCCCCTGTGGCTGCAATCTCTGGTGTTCTAATGTTCCTTTTTGCCCTGGGACTGGAACCCAGAACTGGGACTTTGGATCTGCCTATAGGCAGTGCAGCAGAGTCTTGCACCCAGTGCCAGCTAAAGGACCCCCGTAACCTCCTCCTCCTTCTTTTTTTTAAATTTTTAGGCAATTGGGGTTAAGTGACTTGCTCAGGGTCACACAGCTAGTAAGTGTCAAGTGTTTGGTCTGAGGCTGGATTTGAACTCAGGTCCTCCTGACTACAGGGCTGGTGCTCTATCCACTGTGTGTAACCTCCTTCTGACCAGGTGTCTGAGCCCCTTACCATCTGTGAGCTGGAAGCTGCTGCTGCTGCTGCTGATTCAGTCACCCCTAAAGCCTGCTGCTGGCTCGCCAGGGTACTGCTTGTGCTGGACTGTTCTCCATTCTCATCCCAGTGTGACAGATCTTTCCTAATGACCTTCTAAGCTGTCTTGAGCTGGAAAATTGTTTTATCCCGTAATTTTGTTGGTTCTGCTGCTCCAGAGTTCCTTTTGAGGCATCATTTTAAAGTTTTCTGGAGGGGAGTTTGGGAGAGCGTAGGCAAGTCCCTGCCTTTTCTCCACCATCTTGGCTATGTTCCCCTTTTCCATAACGTTTAAACAAAAACTAGTATAACTTACACGGAAGTGGTACAGGGATTAAAGAGTTAGGATATTGTTTCTACATTATCTTCCATCCAGAGCTGCAATTACAAGGGACAGCCAGGGATTTTGGCCTCCAGTGTGATAATGTTAGAGGGCACTGAGGTGCAAAGTTTAGAGGGCATTAATAGCACTTCCAAGCCATTAGCAACATAGATCCAGCAGTGCTTGGTACATAGTTAGCAAAGATATAGGAAGCTATCCACTCCTTTCCCTCTCTGTCCTGTCCTCCTCTGCGCTTTCATCCATGTAGCAGTAACAGCCTTGAACCAATGTCCCAGGATTTTTGTGATTTCTCTGCGACATTCTTCTCACCCCCTTCAAATGAGGCCCTGATCTATGCTATTTCCCTGATGAATTCCAAGTTATGGTCCTACTCTCACCCCTAGATTTACACATATCTCCCACATGTATGTGCTTATATTTTTTTCATTTTATTTATTTTTTAAATTAAATTAAATTTTTTTTTGTTACATTTTAAGTTCTGAATTGTTTCCCTCTCTTCTTTCCCACCCTGTGCTTATAATATTTTAACCCAGCCCTATTACCTTTATAGGACTCTAATTTTATTTGGGACATTTCTCTTATGACCCTCATTCCAACACCCCTCACTCCCCCCCATGTTAAGAAGTATTTTAGAGGCCTGGGGCACATTTCTGTTTTTAGCCTGAAACCAGCAGTTTTGGGTGGTTCTCTTTCCTAAAGACAGCATGGAAGGCATCCTAGTATCAGGTCACAAGAGGGGAAACCAAAGCTGCACAGGAATATGTGCACTTTTAATATCCCAAGCGCAACCTGAGCTTCGGGTAAAGATCCAGATACATTACCCTGACATCCTATCAAATCTAATCAGTCTTGTCTTTATTCTGAAAGTTGGTGGTACTCTGACTTAATAAATTGAAGTAAACAATAAATTCCACTGGTCTGTCGAGACTGTGGTTAGATTCCCTGGCCAGAAATGATTTTGATTATGGAGCTGGCATCTTCAACACTTCCTCCATCCCCCACCCCAGTGTTCCGAAATCAGCAGTTGGCAGTAACACGATTCGGAAAGAAAGCAGGGAAAGAACTACAACAACAACAACAACAACAGCTATATACAAAATCCTTGCGTCTTCAAAGCCCTTTCCACATTAATGGATTCCTTATGGGTAATATGGCCAGAACTGTCAACTAGGACAAAGAATGGGAAAGAACCTTCTTTCTTAAAAGAAAAAGGGGGGGGAAAGGGCTCTACTTGAGAAAAAATCATTTTTAAAAGAGAACAGGAAAAATCCCAACAGAATGGAGCTTGTCAAAGTATGTCTCAGCAACACAACAGGAAACTGGGCTGAACGTGGGCTCACTCAACCACACAAAGCCAATAGTAAATGCCTGTTCGAACTCCACACAGCTGAAGCTGACAAAAAACAAGACAACAAGTAGTAAGGGTCTAAATGCCAGTTCATGCTATGGGGGAGGTGGGGTGTATGTGGAAAGAACATTTAAAGGCTCAGAACAACAGGCTGCTCGTATCAAATTCACAAAATCGGACGAAGGAAGTCTGCTTATGTTGTTGTCAGATTCACCCTAAGATGTTCAAGTTTCCACGTCCTGGCCGATGCCCCACAAACAATTCTCTTCTTCATAACATTCTCCTTCCATGGTCACTTGAAAAACAGAGAGTGAGTTTCACAGTTTATAAAACCCCTACTTACGTCAGAAGGGCTTGGGAGGTCATATTGGGACATTTCGAGTAATTGGGGGCAAGGTCTGGATTTACCCTTTGGCTCCGGTGTTCCGAATGTGAGATGGCTCCTGATCCCATGAACTGATGGTTGGCTGACATTTTTGAACGAGGGTTTGGAGGAGATTGGGGGTGGGGAGGGGAAGGAGCTCTGATGACAAAGAGGCACTTAATGGATGGGGGAACACAGGATTGAAACTGACAGCTCCTGAGTTTGAGGAAGTTTTATTTTTAGAGGCAGGATTAATGGTAGAGGTTGGAGAAAGATTTCTGAGGCCTCGTTTGAGGAACTGAGAGTGAGGAAGATGACATTTCCCATCTTAGGCTTTAACTGATCTGACCAATGCAACCGCCACTGAGGATAAATAGCAAATGCATATATACATGCACATATATACGTATAGTTATCTGTGTCTATATATAGCTACACACACATCTATACAGACATGTATCTGCCTGTATATATAACAGTAACTGCCTATATAAATGTGTGTACATATACATACACATATATGTACCCATGTAGGCAGAAAGAAGTATAGATAGCTATAGACGTAGATATAAATTTTTATTGTTTTATGATCTTTTGTTTTCACATGATCTATATTCCTCCCAGTGTCTTGATTTTTCAACTCATTCCATTCTGCATCTGTTGCTTTGCCTGGTTTCAACTCCATGAAACAAGATGTCCCTGAGTCTCCCTCACCCCCTGCTTTCCTGCCTCCTCTCATTAGATTGTAAGCTTGTTGAGGGCAGGGGCTGTCTTTTTATTAATTGTACCCCCAGTACTTAGCACAGTGCCTGGCACATAGTAGGTACTTAGTAAATGCTTATTGGATTAGACAAAGAAGAAAAAAGAGAAGAAAAGTGATTTAGCAAAAATAACCAATATACTAGAAGAGTCTGGCATTACAGATAGTGTTCGGTACCCATAGTCTCCTACCTTTGCAAAGAAGCAGCAGGGGGAGATGCTTTTCATCTCTCTTCGCTGGGTTCAAGTTAAGTCATCATAATTTTTTTATTTTTTTAGTCATTGTAATTTTTGCGGCATTCAATTTCAGTCATTCTGTTGTTTTCATTTTTTTGTTTTATATCGTTGTGGTCTTTGTGCATATAGTTTTCCTGGTTTTGTTTCCTTCACTCCGTGTCAGTACATGTAAGTATTCCCAGGCTTCTTAATATTCACTGTATCTGCCATTTTGTACAACCCAGTTATAGTCCATTACATTCATGTACCACAATTGAGTTGGCCATTCCTCCAATCAATTGCCTGCTTACACATGAAAAAGAAATAGGGGGCACTGTTAGGTTGAGGGTTGAAGATAATGAAAGAGAGTGTGACTTCGCATTCAGGTAATAAATTGTTATTTTTCCAGTACTGGGGATACTTGAATGAATCTGTGATTTCATCCCTGTGGGTCTTCCTCCAATCACGTAGAGTGAATTCTATTCTACTTCCTCATCTGATGGTGAGCTCCTATTCATGTTCCCTGAGAAATCCTCCATAGGGAGTTGGCAGATAATAGTATTCTGTCATTACTCCTAAGAATAACATTTTTATGGCACATTAAGGTTTTCAAAAAGGAGAGGGCAGTGGAGTCTGCAACTATAGGGTGGTGAACTTGTCTGTAATTCCTGGCAAAATTCATGCACTGGCTTTTGAAGGAATGCCTACTAAAAATCTAGAAAAGAAAGCGATGATCACCTGGAGCCAAAAAGACTTCACCAAGAATAAGTAATGCCAGGCTAGATCAAGGGAATGCTGAAGGTATAGTCTACCTAGATTTTAGTAAAGCATCTGACAAAGTCTCGAGTTCTATTCTTGTAGATAAGATAGATGATCCTATATTAGGTAGATTCAGACCTGGTTAAGTGGCCAGATTCAAAGAAGAGTGTTACGTCATCTGGGAAGGTGATCTTCAGTGGAATACCCCAAGGATCTGTGCTTTGCCATATTCTGTTAATCATTTTTTATAAATGACTCAGATAAAAGCAGAGATGCCGTATTTATGAAATTTGTATATGACATTAAGTTAGATGCTATAACTGACATCTTGCCTTAAGTATCTCTTCATTTTAATCCATTTTCAACTTAGTTGCCAAAGAAAATGTTCTAAAGCACAGGTCTAACCATGTCATCCAACTACTCAATGAACTCCACTTGGTCTCTATTACCTTCAGGTATATAGTATATAAAGTATTTTGGCATTTCAATCTATTCCCAATCTGGCTTCTTCCTACCTTACTGGTCTTTCTACTCTGTAATATAGTCACACCTGCTTACTTGTTGATCCTCACACTTGACCCTCCATCATTTAACTTGATGTACGTGCATTGGCTGACCTCCATGCCTGGCATCCTCTCCCTCCTCTCCTCTGACTCTCAGCTTTCCTGTCTCCTTCCAAGATTCAGTTCAAATCTCACCTTCTTCAGGAGGACTTTTCCAGTGGACTCTGATCCCAAGTCCCTTTTCCCTGTCATTACCTTTCATTTAGACCAAATATCTCTTGAATATACATAATTGTTAGCATGTTTTCTCCCCCACTACAATGGGAGCTCCCTGAGGGTAATGACCATTTTTGGCCTTTCTTTGTATTCTCTGCACTTAGCACAATCCCTGGCACTTAGGAGGCACTGAATAAATGCTCATTGACTGACTGACTGTATGGCAGAGAATCAAGATTCCAAAAAATTGTGACAGAATCTAACATAATGAAATTTTTGACTACTGCTACTGATGATAAGGATAGCTAGCATTTAAATAGCAATTTAATGTTTGCCAAACCATTTACAAATATTATCTCATTCAATCCTCATAACAGTCGTGGGAGGCAAGTGTCATTATTATTCCCATTTTACAGATGATTAAACTGAGGTTGTTGTTTAGTCATTTCAGTCACGTCTGACTCTTTGTGAACCCATTTGGGATTTTCTTAGCAAAGATACTGGAGTGGTTTGTCATTTCCTTCTCCAGCTCATTTTACAGATGAGGAAACTGAGGCAAACAGGGTTAAGTGACTTGCCCAGGGTCACACAGCTAGTAAGTGTCAGGTTGGATTTGAACTCAGGTCTTCCTGACTTCAGGCTTGGCATTCTATCTACTGTGCCACCTAGCTGCCCTGCAGGAAATGAGTTACAGAGAGGTTAAACAACTTGCCCAGGGTCATACAGTAAAGTGTCTGAGGCTGAATTTGAACTCAGGTCTTCCTCATTCTAGGTTCAGCCTCTATACTCTAACATAGAAAAATAAATACATAAAAACCCAAAATTTAAAAAATTAAAAAAAAATCAATTTCACAAGTATAAGAAGGAAAGGGGGTTATTAGGTGACAATTTAGGTAAAAAAAAGATCTGGGGTTTCTAGTGGTCTGCCAGCCCAATGTGAATCAACAGTCAATCTTGAACTATATGAAGTCCAGAATTAGGAAGGTCATAGATCTTCTGACCTCTGCCCTGGTCAGCCCCTATCTAGAGGACTGTTTTTAGCTCTGGGCACATTTTAGGAAGGAAACTGAAAAACTGGAAAGGGACCAAAGGAAATCGGTGGGGATGATAAAAGCACAGGAGGTCCTACTATCTGTGAATTGATCCAAGTAATGGAGGCTCTCTGGTTTGAGATAAGGGTGAGGTGACAGGCTAGCTGTCTTCAACTGGCCACAGAGAAGAGACAAGCAGAGTGTTGTGTGGGAGGAACAGAGAGAGAAGGCCAGTTTGGCTGGATCCCAGAGTACAAGAGGGCGAGTGATGCTCAATGAGGCTGGAAAGTGGGTTGGGGCCAGGGTGTGATGGGCTTTAAAAGCTAAAAAGAGAAGTGTATATTTTATCTCAGATGCAATAGGAACTCACTGGAGTTGACTGAGTGGGGGGTGAGTCACATGGTCAGCTCTATGTTTCAGGAAAATTACTTTGGCAGTAGTGAGGAGGATAGAATGAAGTGGGGAGAAACTTGAAGCAGGGATCTAATGAGGAGATTGTTGCAATTATTTAGGCAAGAGGTGATGAGGGTCTAGACTAGGGTGGGGAAGCTGTGGCCTCGAGGCCTCATGTGGCACTCTAGGTCCTCAAGTGTGGCCACGTATGGCCTCGAGGCCGCAGGTTCCCCACCCTTGGGACTAAGGTAGTGATTCTGGGAGGATCAAGGGGTAGGATCCAAGAGGTATGGACGCAGAAGTGACAGATTCGGCAACTGATTGGCCATGTGGGGTCTGAAAGAGTTGTGGCTAATGCTAAGGTTACACACCTAGTAGGATTGTGATGCCATAGACAGAAATAAGGAAGTTTGGAATAATGGAGGGTTTGAGCAGGAGTTCTTAACATAGGGCCCATGAACCTGGTTTTAAAAATATAATTGATTTCCTTTATAATCCTATTTATTTTAGAACATCATTCAGAGAAAGGATCCATAGGCTTCCCCAGACAGCACTAAGGGTGCATGGAGAAACAAGGATAAGGGTTTAGGGTGAAAGAGAAGGAGTTCAGCTTTGGATATGTTGCATTTGACATATCTCTGAGAAGTCTAGTTTGAAATGTCCAATAGGCAATATAGGTAATGTAGAGCTAAAGCTTACGGGAGTGGCTAGAGCTTCAGAACCAGGAAGAAGCATGAGGTAAGTCCCAAACAACATACTGGTTGTTCCTCACCTGGAAAATCACCTGTCTAGCCTCTATCTCTAATATTCACATAGATATTTCACAATTGCCTACTGTTATCAATAAATGGGGGTGGCACAGTGGATAGAGTGCTGGGCCTGGAGTCAGGAGGAGTCATCCTCGTGAGTTTAAATCTGTCCTCAGGAAGAAACTAAAGCCATCTAGAGTCATATGAAAAAATGCTCTAAATCACTATTGATTAGAGAACTCCAAATCAAAATGACTCCAAGGTACCATATCACACCTATCAGACTGGCTAACATGACAAAACAGGAAAATGATCAATACTGGAGAAGATGTGGGAAAATTGCAACACTAATGTGTTGTTGGTGGAGTTGTGAACTGATCCAACCATTCTGGAGAGCAATTTGGAATTATGCCAAATGGGCTATAAAAATGTGCATACCCTTTGACCCAGCAATACCACTTCTACGTCTGTATCCCAAAGAGATCATAAAAATGGGAAAAGGACCCACATATACAAAAATATTTATAGCAGCTCTTTTTGTGGTGGTTAAGAACTGGAAATTGAGGGGATGCCCATCAACTGGAGAATAGCTGAAGAAGTTGTGGTACATGAATGTAATGGAATACTATTGTGCTATAAGAAATGATGAGCAGACAGACTTCAGAAAAACCTGGAAAAACTTGTATGGTCTGATGCTGAGTGAAGTGAGCAGAACCAAGAGAATGTTGTACACAGTAATAGCCACACTGTGCAATGACCAATGTTGATAGACTTAAACCTTCTCAGCAATACAAGGATCTAAGACATCTCCAAAGGCCTCATGATGGAAAATGCTATCCACAAAGAAGAAAGAACTATGGAGTTGGAATGCAGATGGAAGCATACTATTTGCTATTTTTTTCTTCTGTTGAGTTTTGTTTCCTCTTTCTGGTGGTTCCTGCTATTGGTTCTAATACTTACTTACAACATCACTAATGTGAAAAAAAAAAAAAGACAATAACTCTTACATAGTTGGGCTTTCTGTTGCCTAATATGTAATGTTCAGTATCACTGTAATAATCCTAACAGCTTGTTAAAAACTTTTTAGTTTTGTTTTTTTCATATTCTGATGTATGTGTTACTCTACATATAAATTAGTTTACTAAATATACATATATAGATGTGACAAATAAACATGTTTACATTTTCATCTTAAAAAAATGATAATGATGAGCAGGTAGACTTCAGAAAAACCTGGAAAGACTTGTATGAACTGATGCTGAGTGAACTGAGCAGAACCAGGAAAATATTGTACACAGTAACAGCCACACTGTGTGACGACTGACTTTGACAGACTTAGCTCTTCTCAGTAATGCAAGGATCTAAGAGAACTCCAAAAGACTCACGATGGAAAATGCTATCCACATCCAGAGAAAGAACTATGGAGTCAGAATGCAGATGGAAGCATACTGTTTGCTCTCCTTTTCTTTTGTTGTTTTGTTGTTTCTTCTTTCTCATGGTTCCTCTCATTAGTTCTAATTCTTCTTTACATCATGACCAATGTAAAAATGTGTTTAATATGAATGTATAAGTAGAGCCTATATCAGATTGCATGCCATCTTGGGGAGAAGGGAGGAGAAGAAAGGGGAGAAAATTTAAAACTCAAAATCTTATGGAAGTGAATGTTGAAAACTAAAAATAAATTAATTAATTATTTAAAAAAAATCTGGCCTCAGGCACTTCCTAGCTGTGTAACCCTTGGCAAGTCACTTAACCATGTTTGCCTCAGTTTCCTCATCAGTAAAATGAGCTGGAGAAGGAAATGGCAAACCACTCTGGTATCTTTGCTAAGAAAATCCCAAAGGGGGTCATAGCGGGTCAGAGATGTCTAAAACAACTAAACAAACACCAGCAATCCCAGGCTGAGAAAAGTGATGTGCCCAAGATCATATGGTTAATAAGTGACTGAAGTGAGTTTCAGTCCCATCTTCCTGATTCCAAATCCAGCAATCATAGGACCATAAGTTTAGACCTGGAAGGGATCTTCAGATATTATCAAGTGCATCTTCCTCATTGAACAGGTAAAGAAACTGAGAAGAAGGAGAGGTAAAGAAGATGTAGAGTGACTTGCTCTGGTTTGTACAGTTAGCAAGTACCTGAGGTAAGATTTGAATGCAGGTTTTCCCGACTCTGAGTCCAGCCTCAACCCAACTGTACCATCTGTGGTCTCCATCAACATCATGACGTGGGTGTGTGAGAGAGAGAGATGAATAGCAAGAACAGCGTGATAGGCCATTTTCACATGCATTCACATGAGGCATTGTGAATGTTCCAGGACCTTCCAAATATTTATTTCTGGAAGATTTTTTCATCGAGAGTTGAGCACTCTCTCAGTTTTCTGGTGTGTTATTCCTGGTAGTCTACATAAGGCAAAACATCTGCTTTTATTTCTCTCCTTTGACAAGGATTCTAAATATTTGTACATTAGAGAAAATGATGACAATTGTAGGAGATTTCGGATGTGAAGAAAGAAGGAAAAGAGGTTTTGCAAGCTAGCCCGATAGCGGTCATCGTGCAGGGAAACAACCCGAGAAACAGAGAACGAGAGTGGGAGAGAGCTCAAAGGTCAGCTAGCCAATGCCCTCATTTTACACATGAGTGTAATGAAGGTGCCAGGGGAATGAAGGTGCCAGTGGTTGTTTTCATGTTGGCAGTCACAATTTGTGCCCCTATCTAGTGCTGCTTTTTAATAATTAAAAAAAATTGAAACCATCTTTTAAAAATATTTTAATAATCTCTTGAAAATTATGAATATAGTAATTTGTTTTTCCCTAACTACATTTGACCATCTTTTAAAACCTTATAAACATTGGTAAGAAATCAAACAATCAACCTGAACGTGCCAAAGAAGGACTTACATCTTCATGGACCCTTGGCATTTGACAAAATGGAACTGACCAAATGAACAGACAACAAGAAGTGAAAGCAGGGGGCTGCTCTTCTTCCCTTCTGGGTTGGTCCGGGAGGACAGAGAATGAAACACGCCTCCCTCCTTTTGGCAGAGAGGCAAGCACAAGGGAAGAAGGATTCTGATGCCGTCAGATGTTGGTGTTGCCTTGTTTGTGAATAATTGATTTTCCTTGTTCTAAGGGTAGTACCTGGGGGCACTTCCCCCCCCCCACTCATAGGGTGGGTCCCCTAGAGAATGACTACCCCAGGTGCTGTGAAGATCGACAGTTATATGCATGCCCATACCCATACTTCCCCACCTTGGCAAACAGGGGGAGAAAGTGCATTTTCTCAATTCTTCCCCAGGGCCAAGCTCTGTCATAAAACCTGGTAGAATCTTTAAACATATAAATAGACATTCATTTACTTAATCAATTCAGTAGCCATTTATTAAGTCGCTACTATGTGCTATATATTGCTCTGGGGAAGGTAAAAATATAGTTACAATATGATCCCTACCCTCATGGGTTTTACAACTTAACAACTGATGAGAAATAACATTATAGGTCAGAGGTTACAACTGGGCTACTCAATGCAGTACTCTACCTCTGACAAGAGCACTGAGGAATACTTATGGGGAAAAAAAGTTTGTCTTCAAAAGTTAGGGCTGTACCCCAAAATATCCCTCATAACTCTTAAGCATATACGATGGATCTGCCATCCATAAATTTAGCTAAACCCTTCTTGACCCTAGTTCATTTTTAGTCTGGACCATCTCTCAAACTAACTAAATACTTCATGGCATTATAATGATAAAATAAATATAGGTACATAAACAAAATAAAAACAAAAAATAATTCTATATTATATGATAATATAGGACATAACACAATAAATAATAAAATAAATAAAAATAATTAAATATTACAAATAACTAGCATATTGATATAGTTTTAAGGTCTGCAAAGTGATTTACCAATATTATCTAATTTTATCCTCATAACAACCCTTAGAGACAGGGGCTACTATTATCTCCATTTTGCAGATGAAGAAACTGAGGCAGACAGAAGTGAAGTCACTTGCCCAAGCTTAGACTTGTAACTAGTGAATGTCTGAGGCAAGATTCAGACTCAGGTCTTCTTGACTCCTGGTTTAGAACTCTATCCATTGCACTTGGTGCATCTGCACTATCCAGCTGCCTCTGGGTACATCCAGATTTTCAGAATTAGAAAGGACCTTGAGGGCCATCTAGTCCAACCCATACATGAAGAAGAATTCCTTCTACAATATAGCCTAAAAGTCGATCTTCATTCTTTGCTCAGAAACCTACAGGGAGGAAGAAAACAGCTACTCCCCAAGATAGCCCTTCAAATAACTGGACACAGTTGTGATGTGCCCCTTACATCTTCTATTTATCAGGCTAAGTATCCCTTGTTGGAGGGCATTCTAACTAACAGTATGGATGAGTAAGACATTTGTAAAAGCTCACTCACCACCTCAAAACAGCTAGAAATGTGCCAAAAAAAAAAAACTAAAAGAAAAAAACAACCAAAAAAGAGGAAGTCAAATAAATTCCCAATAGACAAAAATAGCAGAGCCATGGAAGACACAAGTGAGCAAAGTCAAAAACAAAAAGGTACCAATACAACAAAGAAATATCATGGGGTATAAGGATGCCAGTTCTCCAGTGGAATCGAATAATTCCGCAGTAACTAGACTAGAACCCAGAAAAGAGAAAAGACTGGCCACAAGAACTTTTTGGGAAGGATTAGAAGACCCAATAAAAGAATCTACGGAAAAGTTACGGAGTGGAATGAGAACTCCTGATGAAAAAAAAAAAAGAAACTCAAAAGGAAAATAAGTAGTTTAGAACAGAAGCTGGAAAACCCTGGCAAAGCAGTGAACAGCACAGAAGGGAAAAATAACAGAGGAGCTGTAAATCAAAGATTCAATGATACAAGAATCTTTGGAGAAAAATAAGAATGTATGAGATATCTACTACCAAAACTTATTTGCCTGGAAAACAGGGCTGCTAGGGAAAACCTATGAATCACCAGTGTCCAAAGAAAGCTTAATATAAGAAAAAAAAAACTTAAATACCATATTATAGGAAATCATAAAAGAAAACTGTCCAGAAATATTGGAACCAAAGGGCCAAACATAGGCAGAGTGGTATAGGGGAAGCAACATTGGGCCTGGAATCAGATGGGTTTCACCTGTAAGACCTTGAGCAAATTCCTTCCTTCTCTATGGGGCTCAGTTTGCATCTGTAAAATGAAGGACTTGGACCAGATAACTTTTAAGATTCTTCCCAGTTCTAAATCTATGATCCTAGGATCCAGTAATCTAATCCATATGATGCCACCACAGAGGAATCCTGGTAGACTAGGATCAGAATGTTAGAAACAATATAAAATACAATTATCTAGTACAGGCTTAATTTTTCAAAAGGGGAAGAAAAGAAATATAACAAGATTTAATGGACTAAGCAAACTTAATAGTTATAATCATGAAAGTGAGTGGTATAAACTTGCCTATAAAAGTGGAAGAAAGTGGTAGAATGAATGCAAAACCCCACAATTTGCTATATACTAGAAACACACTTAAAACATAAAGATTCAGACTTCCCAAATGTCTGATCAGGGAAGAATTACCATCTCTTTAGTTATGGACACCAAGTATCTGTCATATCACATGGATTGACACATGTTGACCTTGAAATTCAATAAACTCAACGATTATTAAAACAACAACAACAAATCCCAAACCTTCTATCTAATCGTGTTTCCCCCACTGATTTTTTGAACCCAAGTTCATTTGTCACAAGGGGTTTCTTGGAGGTAAGAACCATTCCATACAGCAGCAATTCTCAAAGGGTGTGCCATGAGTTCTTACCAGGTGTCCCATAAATCACACGGAATATGCTCTTGGAGTCACATGTTTGAGTCTCTTGACTCTCCTGTAAAATGCCTTAATTCTTCATGGCAAAGAATAACAGTTTCCAGAGGGGAAAAATGTTTGAGAACCACTGCTGTGTAGTATCACTGGAGGCAGAGGTCAGTAATTGGATCAGAACTTACCCCCATCCTCTCCTCCTAAAGTGGTGCTGGTAATTCCATGGGTAACCCTGCCTTGTCCTAGATTTTCAGTGCTTTGATGTCATTTCTCGTCCTTTCTCAGAAGATCTGGGGGTCTGTGGGTAAACTAAATGAATTTGCCTCCAGTCACACACATGCCTGTGTTCTCCCAGGCCAGGAAGAGGGATCAGGGCCAGTGGATGAAGCAAGGGTAGGAAGGGTCAAAAGGTTATTGTGAATGGGGAGGGGAACTGCTAACAATTTGGCTAGCCCCGCATATTTTCTTGAGGATATTTCTGAGGCTGGACTCTCTCTATATAAACCCACCAAGAACATGCACATACCCCAACCATCATAATAGACCTGTTAGAAATAGGGTCATTTCTCTAGAACTTTGTATGTCAGCCATAAAATTTATTGTGTAATATAGTTTATCCATCTGTTTAAACCATCCTGTTGTAAGCCCCGGGACACACTCCTTGGGAATAGAAAACATACTCAACTAATTTGCAGTTTCACATAAATTCTATGAAAACAAATAAAAGAATGAAATCTCAGAATTTCTCTATTCTTTTTTGCCACATGTGTTTCTTTGAGGTTTAATAATATTATAAATAAAGCAGCTTCAAGAGGGAACACAAAACAGTGAATACCAATTTAAAAGAATCTGGAAACAGTGAACTTTCTCCATATACCACTGTGCGGGGGAAGGGAAACAGAACAAAGTTTCTTATTAGTTGTATGGAGAAACCAGAAATACCGGGTTGGCATTAAACTGACCTCTTTGCAGATGTACATTGGCATTCAAATATTTTTTTAAATTCTTAAATTCCCAAGGAAATGAAAAAAAATCAATTTCAGCCATATATATTTATATATAAATCTACTCTACCTTATTCCAAACATTTCCTAAACCCTTTAAGGAAGAAATTTTTCTTTCTCTTCTCTTCCCTCCACTCCTCACCCCTCCTCTCCTCTCCCCTCCCCTCCCCTCCCCTCCCCTCTCCTCTCCTCTCCTCTCCTCTCCTCCCCTCCCCTCTCCTCTCCTCTTTTTTCTTTTATTTTTTCTCTCTTGGGTTTTTCTCTCCTCTCTCTTTTATTTCTTTTGCTTTTCTTTTCACATTTAAAAAATAAAACCTTTGGTCTATTCATTATACCAATAGAAACATCTGAACAACTCCCTGCATCTTTACTTGTACAATTCAACTATTGCTTCACTTCCCTAGATGTGTCAAATATCAAGAGATGTCACTATTTTGGAAGAGAATTCACAGGGGAAGACTGGAGTGCTGTGGATACTTGTAAATGTTGTCCTCTAATACAGATCATAATCCAATGCAGGTTTCTGGCCTGTCCCAGCTTCCTGACTTAAGTACAGGTACTGGTTTCTGTGATTATGCTAAATACCCCCTTTAGCCTTGGAAGTTTGCACAAGAGTTAAATAATCACTATCCTAATTTCAGATTATATGGAATATAATGGAATAAGGTCTTTAAAAGAATTTTTAATATTATTGTGCTTCAAGAAATGATAAATAGATTTAAAACTCAAAAGCTTATGGAAGTGAATGTTAAAAACTATAAATAAATTAATTAGAAAACAAAATAAAACAAAAGAAATGATAAATAGGAAGAAATCAGAGAAACCTATAAAGATTTGTAAGAAGTGATGCAGACTGAAGTATGCAGAACAAGGAGAAAAATATACACAATGTTTCTTTTTAGGGATGGGGATCTGGACTGTGATTTCATTGGTGTAGAGAACTCTTGGTGTGGAAACTCTCTCTACCAATGTAGATCAACAACTGTTCTATAACTTAAAGTCTTAAAGTGACTTGTACAGGGAGACACAGGCAGCCATGTATTAAGAGGTGGGACTTGAACCTAGGTCCTTCTGACTTAGAGGTCAGCTCTCTGTCCATTATGCCATATTCCTTTTTGTAATGTAGATGAAAAGAATACTAAAATGAAGCCATTTACTATGTAACTATAATGATGTATCTTGGCCCCAGAGAGGAGATGAGAAAGTGATTTTCTCCTTTTGGTAATGAGGTCACAGGATCACAAGACTATGAAGAGGGGGAGTGTTCCATGTCATCATCCCAATTATTACAGATGGACTGGGAATCTCCATTGACTCAATCAATCAGAACTGGAAGCTAGGAGAGATTAAGACCTTAATCACTTCGGATTGTGAGTGAAATACTTTTGAGCTACAAATGAAATAAGATGACATACAGGAAGTGTATTGGGATTGGTTGGAAGAAGCATATATATCAGAGAAAGGATTCAAATAGGGAAGGGTCAAGTTTCAAGAATGCCTTGAAGAGGCAAACCCCTTGGGCTTGTAGGAGAAGGCCCCAAGGACAGGGGAAGCAAGCTCAGAAGGAGTGTTACACTTCTTCACTCTCCTCATTTGATCAGAAAATGACCTTGGGAGTTTTGAAAGGTCAGAAGATTTGGACTTCCCATCAGGATTGGTAGTAGTATTCTCTGAACAACAGTGGCTGATGGCAGAACCTGCATTAGGTGCTGAGAGACATGCTGAGCATACTAGACCTAGAGTCCTTAATGTAGAGTCTGTGATTTGTTAAAAATTATTTTGACATGTGAAAAAATGTTGTAAATCATTATTGATCAGAGAAATGCAAATAAAAACAACTCAGAGGTATCATCTCACACCTATCAGATTGGCTAAAGGGGCAGAAGAAGAAGATGACAAATTCTGTAGGGGATGAGGAAAAATTGGGACATTATTGGTGGAATTGTGAACTGATCCAACCATTTTGGAAAGCAACTTGGAACTATGCCCAAAGAGTTATAAAACTGTATACCCTTTAACCCAGCAATACAGCTATTGAGTCTGTTTCCCAAGGTGATCAAGAAGAAAGGAAAAGAACATATACATTCAAAAATATTTATAGCAGCTCTCTTTGTGGTGTCAAAGAATTGGAAAGGGGATGTCCATCGATTGGGAAATGGCTGAAAAAGTTGTGGTATGTGATTGTGATGGAATACTACTGCTCTGTAAGAAATGATGAACAGGTCGGTTTTAGAAAAACATAGAAAGACTTGCATGAAAGAATGAAGAGCAAAAGAAGCAGAACCAAGAGAACGTTGTATGCAGTGTTTTGTATTGTTTTAAGACTAACCGTGAATGAGTAAGCTATTCTGAGTAATATAATCATTCAAATCAGCTATGAAGGACTTAATGAAGGAAAATGCTATTTACCTTCGGAAAAAGAACTGATATATGGAAGTTTGTATTGTATGCTTCCACATAAATATCTATATCAAACATTGACCTTCTCTAATGCGGGGTTGGAAGGGAGGGAGGGAGACAACTTGGAGCTCAAAATGTAACAATAATAAAATAAAATCAATAAAAATATTTTGATAATGGCATTTGAATATAATTAGTTTCCTTGTAATCCTATGTATCTTATTTTATTCATTTAAAAAATTCTGAGAAGAGGTCTATAGGCTTCACTAAATGGCTAAAGGCATCCATGATACAAAAAGTGCTAAGAACCCCTGGACCAGACACACTGAAGACAGGCAGCCTTAGGATTCTACCGAGGCGCTGACCTTCAGAACCCCACAGAGAGCTAAACCTTAGAGGAACTTCATGAGGATTTCACAAAAGGAGAAAAAGACTTCTAATAATCAAGAGCCATGAGTTTACCCTTTGGCTACATGAACTCTCTAAATCCGCTCCCATTTTCCAACAAAGGACCTTGTGTATGCCAGGGGACCTTGTGGCTTTGGTTTGGGGGGTGATGGTGGTAATAACAACTGTCCTTAACTATGCTTGCTTAGTAAACAACTCTTTGTAAAAACTAATTAACTCTGTCAGGTAAAGTGGTCATCAGTAAAGAGGCCACTGGATAAAGGCTTATAAGCAACTGTGATACACATACATACATGTATGTATGTATGCATGCATGCACATATACTTGCATATATGCCCCCTACATACATACATGTATATGTATTATATATATATATAAAACAAATTTCATTTATACTTTATATATCACATACATATATACCATATATATAATCCCAACCCCTCAAGGTTATTTTTACAATCTGAGGGGAGTAGTCACTTGCCTCAGGGAACCAGATCAATCAGAGAGAGTGGGAGTTGGGAGAGTGGTCTCAGACTGAGTGCTACAGAATCATAAATATATAACTGGAAATAACCTTAGATGTCATCCAGTCCACCCCTCTCATTTTACAAATTAAGAAAACGAGGCTCAGAGCAGAGGAATGACAAGTACATGATCATGTAGCTAGTAAGCGGCATGGATGCCACTCACTGTATTAGCTGGTTTTGTTAAATTTTGTCTTTTTTACAAGAGAGGGCTCATTCGTTTGGGCATGGGGACAGTTGATCTAGAAATAAATGGAAAGACAAAAGCCAGCACTAAAACGTTTTCTTTTTTTTCTAAAGAAGGAAAAGAGGAAAGCATCCCAGTCAGAAAGAAAGAATTCATCTACCTCTCTTATTGCAAGAAAATTTTAAAAAGTTATTTTCCCCAGACAAAACCAATTGAATAAACAAAATTAAATAAAAACCAAGCCAAAAAGAAAGCAAAATGCCATAAAAAATTGTTGCCTCTAAGGCCCCATAATAAGGCATCCCTTTTGGCTCCTCTTTGATTCATGGTACTCACCAGTCATCTACCTCAATCCATAGCTCAGAAACCTCAACTGAATCACCTTCTCCAGGTCAGAATAAAGCAAAAGACATAATGATAAAGCAAAGGGCATGTTCTTCAAACAGAATTCAGGGTAAATAGCTAGGAGAAAAATCTCTCCCCACATACCCAGTGGGCATGTGATACCCAAACTCCTGCAGAGCTCCCATTCCTAGGCTTGTTTCCATCACAGGGTACCTCTCCTCCTTGGAAGCTGCTTCCTTGAAGAGCTGTTGATGTCATCTGCTGGATTGCATTATCCACTGAGATGCTCCTGTCATCTGTGGCTTCTCCACTGAATTGCAGCTGTTATGGTTCTTCCCCCAAAGAAGAGTATTTATAGCTCTGCTGTTTCTACTCCTCCTGCAGACTCATATCCAGAAAACACAGCAAAAGCCTTTATGTCAAGTCTGTCTTTTTCAGTGACTGTCCTTCTCTCTCAGCAACAACTCTCCATACCTGCTTAATATTTCTGGGATGAGTACATTCCTTTCCATAAGATCACGCCCCTGACATCTACAACCAGGGATGCCCCTAAGAGGCACAAATATTTTTTTGCGGGGCTCCTGTCTACATAAAGAATGGGATTAAAAATGTATTACAAAATTCATGAGCTTATATGAGGCACACTGATTTATCAGTGAAGATCTGGAAGAATGGAAAGAGAAGGAGGACTTAACGTATTTGTTGATTGTCCACTGTGTGTGTACATGAAGATTTTTTGTGAGTCCCTGTTCCATCCCTTTTGGTTCAGGCCTAGGAACTCTCTCTCCATGTTCTTTATTATCAAATTCACCACTCCTGGCAAATTTCACATCTTCCACCTTGAGAAAAAGATAGCAACACTCTTGGTGGTCCTCTTCATAAGAAGTGTTATGATTTAAAACACTGAATTGTGTAGAGCCAAAACAGCTATCCAAATTTGAAAGACTAGTGTTCACTTGACCACTCATATGACTTGCTGTGCCTTCTGTGTGACCACTGAGGGTTAAGGAAGATGAACACCCGTCTTCCTGGCCGGTCAAAACACTGTTCGTCAGATATTCCAAGAGAATGGTTTACAGACTGAGAACTGAAGTGACTCGTGATGGCCATGAGTGATAAATAGACATGCATTTAAATGATCTGATGAAATCTGGGGCAAGTGAAGTACTGCTAAAGTCGGGCAAACATAGAACGCTTTTTGTGACTCTTTTACCCTACAGATATCTGGGATTATTGGGACCCGAAACTATTTAATTTAATCTAGGACATTTAGCTGGCTTATTTTAGGTTTATGCAAATATATCCATATCCCATACAATATATCCTATATGAATAAGGTAACATTTGCTTGCTTGTGCAGGTCGCTAATGATTATTTTATTTTGTTGTGCATATTTCATTTTTATCTGCATAAGGTTGGTGCTTGTGATGAGCTGGGAGCTGAAGTAAGCTCTGGCCAGGTATCTCTTTGCTATATTCATTCTGAAGGAGGGAAGTGACTCCTTCATTCATAGCCAGTGAGATCACATGTAAAGGAGGGATGGTTTTGGGGTCTCCTTCTTCTCCTAACTCTAGAAGAAATAGCCCCGGGTTCATTGGCTTTTTCATTCATTTTTTTCCATCTAGGGGCAGGAAGTAGAGTCTCTGCCCTTAGGATTTTCAAAGTTTTGGAGCATGCATCCAGGGTAGGTTTTGTAGCAAGCCCACTACCAAGCAATCATGAGGAGGGGTTCAAGACTCCAGCTCAGGAGAAGCCCACAGCGATGCCCTCTTTGGACACAAATTTGGCGGGACTAGTATTACGGAGGAACTAAGCTAAGGTATGAGTCCTATCCTGGTGTAGGGAGAATTATGCCTCCAAAAGTGTTGGGGGAGATGTTTGTACATGTTCTTTTTATATCTCTGAAATAAATATCCCTTTATAAAAGCTACCTGATTTAGATAAAGATGATAGACTCAGAATATAGATCGAAACTTTTTTTTTTCACTTTATTCTTTCTCATGGTTTTATTTCCTTTTCATCTGTTTCTTCTTCCATGACTCTGACAAATATGGAAATATGTTTTACATGATAGCACATGGATAAACCATATCAAACTGCCTACCATTTTCAGAAGAGGGGAGGGGAGGGAGGGAGGGAGACAATTTTGGAACTCAAAATTTTGTAAAAAATTAATGCTAAAATTTTTTCTTAATAGGTAATCAGGGAAAAAATAAAATATTATTTAGATTGAAAACAAAGAAATGAAAAAGAAAGCTACCTGTTTTTAAGTGGTCAAATGGAACTGGAGTGTTAGTTGCTGGCTCCTAACAAATGGAGGGAATGTAGTTGGTGGGAGCCAGGGTTAAGTACAAAGAAAAAATGACGCCATCCAACTGCTCTCCAAGCCACCTCACTGGCTTGTGACCAAAGGCCTTGATCTCCCAGGCATGAATGCACTAAAGGAAGACCTAGCAGCAGCTGACTCTGTCTCTTTTGAAGACACTGACAGTTCCATCTCCACAGCCAATAGAACATGGCCAATCACGTGGCAGGTCATCCAGAACCAGTTACAGGATGTCCACATGTGTCCTTCCTCTGAATGGCATCACAATTCTCCCAGCCTCTGCAGGTGGACAGATGCTTTTCAGGTGGTCTGTGAATGCACTAAAACCACTGCCCACCATTACATATAGACTGATAAAATAAAAAATTACCGTATGTACACTAACGTTAACAGGGGCAGGGCCAATCTTGTCTGTCAAAACCTACCATGAATTTTGGTGCTGTCCAATGTTCTCTTCTTTTACATAAAGTCTGAAGCTGGAGTAATCCTTTTGGCTTTGCTTTTTTTTTTCCACTCAGTATCTTCTCATATTTCTTCCCATATTTCTTCA
Source organism: Vombatus ursinus (assembly GCF_900497805.2). Taxonomy (NCBI): domain Eukaryota; kingdom Metazoa; phylum Chordata; class Mammalia; order Diprotodontia; family Vombatidae; genus Vombatus; species Vombatus ursinus. Next base: position 1,705,864 of record NW_020951112.1, on the reverse strand, counting down.
TTTTTTTTTCAGTCCTTATGGCACATAAATATGGCATATTTGTTACATTCATAGACAACCATTTAATAATAATAGTTAGCATTTACCTAACACTTTGCAAGACATCTAACATATATTATTTTATCTCATCCTCACAAAAACCCAGTAAGGTAGTAGCTATTTTTACTACCATTTTACAAATGAGGAAAGTGAGGTGCAGAGTTCACTGACTTTCCCAGGGTCACACAGTTAGGCCAGTGAGGCCAAATTTGAACTCAGATCCTCCTGACTCAACTTACATTTTATTCTCTGTGCCACCTAGCTGCCTAGAAGTTACTGCTCCCTAGTTGGGCACATTGCTTGTTTCCAGTGAAATATTTTTTGTACAGATTGGTCTTCTCTCCCTATTAATAACTGCCTTAGGGTATAAACTGAATAGCAAGATCACTGTGTCAAAGGGCATGAACATTTTGATGACTTTTATTGTACAATTCCATACATGTTTTCAAAATGGTGAGAATCATTCCATTGCTGACATCTTTGGTTCTTATCTTAATACTAGATGGGCTTTTTCTTTGGGGTTGATTTTGTATATTTTACCAGCAGGATGTCACTTGTCACCATCCAGGTGGGCGGGTGTTTTTGTTCATTTTATGGGGAAGAGGGCCTGGGGCAAAACAAAATCTCTCAGATACTTTCCTAAACTTGGAATAATATAGGATGTTTTCTATGCAGATTAGTTGATGGATTTAATATAACTAAGGGAGCAATGTGGTGTGATGGGAGGTACACTGCGTTAACAGCCTGAAGACGTGGGTTCTAGTCTCTGCTTTTTTACATTGACAAATCACTTTCCGTCATCTCCTTGACTTTGGTTTCCTCCTCTGTCATGTGGAGGGTTGGACTAGTTCAAGAATCTGCAGGAACTCTTTTATCTCAAATTCTGTGAGCTGCCATGTAGATGGTGATTTCACATACATATTATCATCTCATCATCTGCATAAACCTGTGAAGTAAGTACCATAAATATGACGATGTGCATTTTAAACTGATGTGGTTGCAGAGGCTTCAGGAGGTAACATGACCCTCTTGCTAGAGAAACTTCAATGATTTTCTTTTGGTACCCCAGAGTTGAACACAAACTCCTCAACTTGTCTTTTAAAGCCCTTCTCAGGAAGAATTTCTGACCAAATAAGAGGTAGAGAATATTATGAAATGCAAAATGGGTAATTTTGATTAAATTAAAAAGGTTTTGCACAAAATCTTATGGAAGTGAATGTTGAAGACTAAAAGTAAATTATTTAAAAAAACAAACCAACCTTGTGTTTGGTAGTCAAAGCCTTCTTATTCCAATCTTCTGCCACCTTATGCCCCTTCACAACTCTTAGATAGAGTGACACCAGCCACCTGCCTGTTCCTTGAATAAGCCTCCATCTCCTGACTGTGGCCATTTTCATGGGCTGTCCCCCAGGCCTGGAATGCTCTCTCTCCTCATCTCTACCTCCTGGCTTCCCTGGTTTCCTTCAAGTCTCAGCTAGAATCCTGTCTTCTCCAAGAAGCCTTTCCTGATTACCCCTTAATGCTAGCCCCTTCCCTCTAGTGATTATCTCCAATTTATCTTGTCCATAGCTTGTTTAAATAGTTGTCTTCTTATTCCATTGTGAGTTCCTTGAGGGCAGAGACTGTCTTTTGCCTTTCTTCATATCCTTAGCATCTGACACATAGTAGGCTCTTAATCAATGCTTGTTAACTGACTTATTAAGTACTTACTATGTGCCAGGCACTGTGTTAAGCACCAGGATTACAAAAAAAAAAGTAAAAACCGTCCCTATCCTTAAGAAGCTTACGTTCTAATATGGATGACAACTTGTATGTGTGCTGGTATATATAAGATATATGGACAGTGACCTTAGAGGAGAAGGTACTAATAATTTAGGGGACCAGGAAGGGACTCCTGTAGAAGGCCACATTTGAGCTAAATCATAATGAAAAGCAGGGATTCCAAGGGAGAACACTCTAAGAATGGGAGACCCCAGCACAAAGATGAGAAATGGAGTGTTGTATGGGAGGAACAGAAAATAGGCCAATATGGCTAGATTTTAAAGTTGGGAGGTGGGATTTAAAATGTTAAGACCAGAAAATTGGAAGTGATCAGATTGTGGTAGTTTAGTTGTGTCTGATTTTTTGTGACCCCACTTAGAGTTTTCTTGGCAAAGATACTGGAATGGTTTGCCATTTTCTTCTCTAGCTCATTTTACAGATGAGGAAACTGAGGCAAATAAGGTTAAGTGACTTGCCCAGGGTCACACAGCTAGGAAGTATCTGAGGCTCGATTTAACTCGGGTCTTCCTGACTCTAGGCCTGATGCTCTCTCCACTGCAACCCAGTATTTCTATCTTAGAAGTAATAGAGAGCTTATTTAATTGAATTCAATTTGTCCAAAGATAATCCCTAGTACCTGGAAGAACCTGGATCTTTCTGACTACAGATATGGGGTTCTTTCCAATATACCAGGAATCCTCTTGAAGGCCAAGGATTTCTTATTTTTGGGGGGGGGGGTTAGGCAATGGGGTTAAGTGACTTGCCCTGGGTCACACAGCTAGTAAATGTCACGTGTCTGAGTCTGGATTTAAACTCAGGTCCTCCTGACTCCAGGGCTGGTGCTCTATCACTGTGCCACCTACCCGCCCCTGGCCAAGAATTTCTTCTCCGTTTATGGGACTGACCTGGAGAAATACTGCCTCAAAGCCTGGTGTGTCTTATAAATCATTTATTCTTCTCATGGACATATTATGGGATTATTCAGTGATTTTACAAAAATAAACAAATAACCCCAAAGGGTCTTCTTGTTTTATTAGGGACAGATGCAGCCCGTGCCTGGATCAGGAATTGTTTGAACTGGAGTGGGGGGCAGAGGGGAGCTTAGCAAAACATCCATTCTGAACCACCAGAACTGAGTGACCTTCAGGAATTGGCTTTGAACGAAAAGTCCTAAGCAAACACTGCATTAGAGATTTATTTTGTCTTTGCCTCACCGGTGGCTTTCCTCTCATTTAGATAGCTTTACACATCCACAGCTAGGCCTCCTTAGGTATGATTAAGTTTGATCTTTTAAAAAACAACATGAGTTTATTTTCAAATTCAGGCTCTGGTCTTTGGAGACCAATATCCTTTTCCTTCTCCATATTTTGCCATTGAGAGCCCTGGGGTTCTGCCAAAGAAATGTATTAATAAATTAAAGCTTGAGATTTTCGTTGTCATGTGAACCAGAAATTGGCTCTCAATGAGATGAAGCAGCCAACTTAACAGGGCATGTACGTGTATTGGATTAATAATGACCATGTCTCCAATAGAATGACTGAGCAATCTGGGGTTTTGTGGTTTGTTTTTAATTTGTACAGAAGTATGATCTACCAGTCAGAAGGCGCTCGGCCGACTCAGGGTGGGTTTACTTGGAAAAATCCATGATTTTACTTTTATCAGGCAGAGCACATTTATTTGACAAGGACCCTTGGCTTAACATTGTAAGGGGGTGTTGAGGGAGTTCCCTGATCGATTTGATGAGCTTTCAGAGTGGCAGCTTTTATAGGGAAGTTTGATGGTCTGCTTCTTCCAATGTAGGGAAGAGGCATGACCTTTGGCTCTTAGTAATTAGGCTCAGATAGTTACAGGAGAAGCCATCCTTTTGTGGAGGACCTATAAAAGCAGGTTTTCAATTGTATATTCATCTTTTTCCCTTCTCCCCTCCCCTTTTTGTAGGACAGGATAGAGAGTACAGCAGAATCAAAAGCAAAACAGTGTCCTGGGACAATTGGTGGGTCTACCTGCCACCTAATTTGCATTCTAGCCCAGGAGTAGCTCAGTACATGAGAGCCACGGGTGATCTCAGCCACACAGCCCAAGAGTAGAGTTCCTGCTTCCCAGCCTGGGTGGTGGAAGGTAGATTGTCTGGGTGGCTGCATCCTAGAATCCAGCCTTCTAGTAATGAAAAGGGCATTTTTTTTTTTTGGCCAGCTAGTGGCCTTGGGATCACCTTACTAGAAGCTCCATGTTACCAGGGACCCTACATTTCATTCCATACAAAAAGCAAAAATCACATAAAAGACTCATAACAGATATCTATCTATCTATCTATCTATCTATCTATCTATCTATCTATCTATCTATCTGTGTGTGTATCTGTGTGTGTGTGTGTGTGTGTGTGTGTGTGTGTGAGAGAGAGAGACAGAGAGAGAGAGAGAGAGAGAGAGAGAGAATCAGAAAGGCCATGCACCAAAACACTTGCATTTTTCTGAGAAATTCCCTCAGGTAAAGTAATTTAGAAGTATGGTCAACTCTTGGTTATTCAAACCCCCAAGAAATAGGTTGTTCTATGTAACCATGTGGGATGGAAATCTTTCCATAGCGTTTTAAGCATTCCCATGCCTTCTAACTCAGTGTGTATAAACATCATTTAAGCTGTTTGAGATGACTAAGGGTCACTGATGCAAGAATAAACCATCACACAGTGCTGTAATGTCTTCAGGGTGTGTGGAGGCATCTGGGGCAATTTCTCCTCCATTGCTGCGCTTTTGTTCTTATGCTGTCTTACTTTGACAGTTCTTCTGTCTTGTCCTGTGCTGTCAGGTATTTCCACCCATTGGTACTTACCACTCCTTTCAGTGTGTCTGTTCACAGACTCCCTCCCTTCTTCTGTTCCACTGTGGGTTTGGAAAGCAAATATTCATGCTTGTTAGAACTGGGTACAATGGGCAAATAAGCTCCTTCTACACAGATCTATTCGTGTCCCTCTTGTGCTCAAAACCCTCCAACATCTTGTTGGTTACCAAATCAACACTAACATACGTACCGCTTTGTGGTTCGCATGTATTATCTCATTTGTTCCTCGCAACAATAGGACCTATCTGGTAGGTGCTATTATCATCTCCATTTTACAGATGAGGAAACTGAGGCACAGAGCGGTGAAGTCCAGAATCACATGGCCAAAAAGTGTCTGAGGCAGAATTTGAATGAATCCCGTCCCTCTGTAGCTATATTAAAATGAAAGTCATTTATCCTTCCTTTCAAGCAGTTATCCACTGAACACATAAGCATGTGTGTATTTGCTTCTCTTCTCAGATGGCAGATAACATACCAGAGAGATGTGAATACCAATGTCCAGTGTTAAGCAGGTAGGTTGCCCAGGCTCTGATGACTTGGACTTTCTAACAGCAACAGCACTTTCTCCCATAACTATTTGCCAAAACAAACAAACAAACAAACAAAACCAAAGAAATCTTTCAAAATCAAATGTATCTGTCAAGGCAGTATTCAAGACAGTGAGCCTTAACTAAGATCCCTGAGCCTAAGATTTGTTGCATAAAACTGTGGAATTTTTCCCTTTCAGTTTTCAAAATCGTGCAAGTTCTCTAACAAACAGAATGACTAGAACAAGGGTTCTTCACTTTCTGTTGTGTTTTGGAACCCCCTGGCAGTCAGCAGACTGAACCTTATGGACCCCTTCTCAGAACTGTGTTTTTCAATGCATAAAATAAAACATAGGGTCACAAAGGAAATCAATTATCCTGAAATACGTATCACAATATATTAGAACAAGTCTGGATACCTCAAGTTAAGAACTCCTGGAGAGACAGTCAGAAGGAAATAAAGGTAAACGGCAACCTAGTCTATGAGTAAAGATTGAGAGCTGAGATCATTCCTAGTCTTCTTCTACTTTTTCTAGTACTTGACAGTATTAAACTCCCTTTTCTCTATAGCACACAAAGGAGGTCCCCGACAGTCCCTGTGAAGAGAAGCATCAATCTGAAAGTCTAGGGGATAGGCAAGAGTCCTGGTTCCAGGATGGCCGATGGTGTAGCGGGTGGTGTTCATCCTTCATACTCAAAGAGGACCAATGTCATCATGATGTTGGGGTCAAGGTACAGTGTGTTCAAGTGTGGCTGACTGGTTCAATATGAGCTCACAGGTCAGGCAGAAATAGTCCATTGGAACATTTGTGATGGAGATGTCTCTGTATTTGTGCGTCTCATTTTTCCTTCGTGCTACTGTGATTCTGCTTTGCTCATGGAAAACAGTGCCTTTTTGGATGTGGGCACACCATGCTGGGCAGTCCTGTGCCAGTGTCTCTCATATCTCACAATTGACACTAAAGTTCTTCAGAGAGACCTTGAGAGTGTCCTTGTACCACTTCTTCTGACCACTGTGTGAACGCTTGCCTTGTGTGAGTTCTCCGTAAAATAGTCTTTTAGGTAAATGTGTTTTTGGCATTTGGTCTATGTGGCCGGTTTATTGGATTTGCGCTCTCTTCAGCAGAGTTTGAATACTTGGCTCAGTTCAGTTTGACAGAGGACCTCAGTATCTAGGATCTTATCTTGCCAGGTAATCTTCAGAATCTTCCTAAGACAATTCCAGTGGAAGCGGTTCAATTTTCTGGCATGGAGCTGTAGGGGTAGACTCTCTGGGCTATACAGGCATACACCAATGAAGTCAGCACAGCAGCTCCGTAGACTTTCAGTTTGGTTTGCAGCCTAACACCTCTTCTTTCCCACACTTTCTTTCAGAGTCTCCCAAATGCTGAGCTAGCTCTGGCAATGTGTGCATCAACCTCATCATCTATGTGGACATCCCTGGAAATATACTGCCAAGGTAATGAATTTACCCATAGCTTTCAAAATTTCTCCATTTGCTGTAACAAATGTTTCCACGTATGGATGGTGTAGGTCTGGCAGGTGAAGAACCTCTGTTTTCTTGGTGTTGGTAACTCCAACCAGCCAGAGGTTCTCCACCAGCCAGACCTACACCATCCATACGTGGAAACATTTCAAATCGATCCATACTCTATTGCATCTCAGCCTCAGAGGCTGCACTGAGTATACAATCATCAACTCTCCGTTTTAGTCTTAGCTTGTAGCCTTTTAAAGATAGTTTGCCAACAGTGTGGTAGCTGATCTTGATGCCATTTTTTGTCCTGGTTGGAGTCTGACAACATCATGGAAAACACCATACTAAAAAGCATGGGAGCAAGCATGCTTCAGTCCACTGGTGACTGGAAAAGTGTTAGAGTATCATCCTTTATCTAAAACTTGTGCAAGCATGCCATCATGAAACTGATGCGCAACACTGATGAATTTCTCTGGGCAACCAAATTTTGCTATGAGCTTCCACAAGTCCTTTACAACTAACAGTATCAAAGGCCTTGGTCAGGTATCAATGCACATTTGATACGTTCATACTCTCTTCTGCTCAGGGCATTTCTCCTGGAGCTATTAGGCAGCAAACACCATGTCGATCATTCCTCAGCCCTTTCTGAAGCCACACTGGCTCTTGGGTAGATGACCATCCTCTAGGTGAAGGACTGACCGATTAAGGAAGACTCTGGCAAGAATCTTGCCAGCAATGACTAAGAGAGAGACCCCTCTTTGATTGTCACAGGACAACCTGTTTCCTTTTTCTTTATAGAGATGGACAATGGAGGTATCCTTGATCTCCTGGGGGATAACTTCATCTTGCCATATAACCCAGAAGATTTCAGTCAGTTTTTGTACAAGCAGCGGACTCTCTTCCTTGTAGATATCTGCTGGGATGGAATCAGTGTCATGTGCTTTGCCATAATAGAGGAGCCTAATGGCATGCAATAGCTCTTTTTCAGTTGAAAGTTCAGTGAGAAAGGGATTGACTTCAACCTGAGGTATAGTCAATGGCTTCAGCATTGGTTGATGATGGTCTGTTAAGAATACTACAGAAGTGTTCAGTCTGTCTCCAAGATCATGAGAGGAACCCAGAAATGGGAAATATTCAGGCAAATATAATATTCAGATATGTATCTGTCCATGAATCTGTGATCTCCTGGAGTTTGATACCTCTAAAGTAGATGGCAACCCACTTATGTCTTCTCATGCTGAGTGATTCTTTTCCCTCTGACCCAAAATACTTTTATGGGAAGTTTATGCAACATACTGGTGGCCTTCCTCATTGTATAATGTCAAGAGGTACCAATATATATACAGACTCTTTTGTAGAAATACAATGTCTAGGAAGAAGAAAGCCATTGTCCTATCTTGTGCATTGATCCAACTATAGCTGAGGGTTTTGTGTCCAGTTCTGGGCACATTTTAGGAAAAGTATACTTGGGCACATGCAGAGGGTAAACAGGATGATGAAAGGACTAGAAACCATGCTACTGGCTGAACAATGTATGCAAAGATAACCTGATGAAGAAAAGACTTCAGAAAGAAATCAGAAAGAGTTAAAGTCCTATCTTAGTGAATGTGGTGAATGGCAGCTGCCTCAGATATATGAAGGGCTGTCGCAGAAAAGTAGTTAGATGAATTTTGCTCCCATAGGGAAGAACTAATAGCAGTGAGTAGAACCTGTAGTGGGGCAGGAAGGGGAACCTCAAAAAAAGGTTGGTTATCAGACCAGGGGTTTGGAGTGAAGTAAGCCTAAAGCCCTAAAATGGTTCTTTGCTCCCTTAGGCTGCAAAAAACCTAAGCCAATCATGTCTCTGAAGTCTCAGAGAGTGTGTGTGGATGGATGATCTACGGCAGAGAAGGTATCTGGGGTGTAGGCAGAAAAGCTAGACTAGGGATCAGGAGGGATCAGAGCTCCAAAAAGCTCTGGCCCTATCCAGCTGTGTGACTTCCGAGAATTCATTCCTTCTCTCTAGACCGCAGTTTCATGATCTTTAAAATTAAGAGAACGAACTACATGTTTTTGAAACACCTTCCATCTCTAGGGTTCTATGGTACAAGGATTGGCTCTCTCTGGCTTGAACCCATAGTTTAATATTTCTGTGGTACAGCAAGACCCTACTCCTTCGGGGAATTTCAAGCCCAACACAATGAAGCGCACAGAGAACTGGCCTTGAAACCAGGACAACCCACATCCAAGTTCTGTCTCTGACATATACTGGCTGTGTGGCCTTGATCAAGTCAGGGCTCCAAGCAACTGTGAGGCCATCTGTTGCAGAAAAGGTGCTGACCATGCTTTTGGGTTCTCTGCAACGATGAAATGACGGACGCAGTCCCTATCCCTTCCTTGTATAGGCTTGGGGCCTATAGACTGGGGGCCTTGACCAAAATTCTAACCTTGAATACATTACAATGTAGTTCTTTACAGGCTCTAAGCTATTCATTCCTTAAGGAATTAGGGGATATTTGTGTATCTTATAAGATTAGGAGACAGTGTAAATGGGGTCACTGATGAGTTGCAGGAGGCATTTAAGGTTTTCTCTACTGTGAATGAACCTATGGAAAGCCCAGGGTTTCTATCTCAAAAAAAAGGATGGAGCAGTTCTATTTTCTCTTATTTTTTGAAGTGTTTCCCAGTCGATACCTTGCCAACACTTTCTACTTGCAGAGAGGGAAAAAATAACTGTAATAAACAGGTTAAAGTTTGCTTGGCTATTGCTTGGGATTGTTTATCTACATTCCATTGTTTCCATGGTGATGACTGAAACCAAAGGCTTGTTTTAATGGCCTGTCCCGCACGGTTTGCATATTATAAAAATCAATAAAACAAAAAATAAGAAGTTCCATTATTTGGGGCCATTAGTGGGGGGAATGGAGGCAAGCCTATTATAGGATGCCTGATTTTAGAGGAATATGCATACTGACGTGCCCAGATAAGCTGGAACCCTTTTCAAAAGAAGAGAATATTACAAAATATCCTCCTTCCAGAATGAGCTTGGAGTCAGCCTCTCTTTGTTAGAACATCAAATAATGACTGAGAATTCTTAAAAAAACCAGAGCAGTTGAAAGATCATTTTCCTTTCAGATTGGAACTGTTTTGAAAGACAGGACATTCCTGGATTCAAGGGCTATTCATTCTTTTTCTTATAAGCCCATAGAAAGGATATGTTCAAAAGTATGACTGACCTTGATTTTAATTGCTCTCATTGTACAGATCCTCCCTTCTTCACACCAACAATCCACTTTGCAAACCACCAAATTTGGTGCTAGTTAGCGCTGAACCGAATATGAAATAGCCTCAAGGATTCTGTAACCAAATGGAACTGATTATACAATGAAAAATAAACTTGAACAGGGCTCTGGGACACCATGTAATGTATTTTACTATGTTTTGCTAGGTTATATGCATTTGGAAGCAAGAAAATTTGTTTTCAAGTACAATGCCTTTCCTTTAGAAAACCAAAACACAAAGCCTGTTTTGGAAGAGAAAAAAGAGCAAATAAATGAGAAGATCATTATTCAGAAACTAAACATTTGTTATTAACTGTGAAATCTGAAGGGGAGAGCTTGAATCAGAGCGCAGCCTACCACACAAAGCGTGTGCTCAGCTTCAAAGCAGGTCTGATCTGTTTAACTATGTGTAGAGAGACATTCTGATAGCACTCAGCAGACTGTGAACCTTTTGGAGGGGACAGACAGTTCTTAAATACCTGTCATCAGTGTTACATCGTAGACACACTAAGATGGAACAGAAACATTTTCATGTCAAGCCTTCACTATTACTGCAACACAAATGACTTCATCTGTGCAATGAGTGAACAGGCTGTTCCAGAAGGAGAAGCTTATTTGGGGTTTGGTTTGTCCATTTTGTTCTGCCGTGAATGTTGCAACTTTAGGCCGACTCAATCTCTCAACTTAATGCTTGCTGCCAAAATGAGAAAGCTCTGCCCTCAAACGATTAAGACAAATAAAAAGAGGGAAAAGTAAATTAAACACAGCCCTTCCACCCTCAAACTACAGATTATATCTACCTACACCTTATAATCTCTGTGGTCAAAATGTTTTAGCACTTTTACATCTGAAAAGTCAAATTAAATGGATTTTTACTTAATAAATTGGCTTTCTCCAAAGCCATGCTTTGCTACCATCATCATTACCTTATTGGGCTGTTTTGGCAACTAATTCCAGAAAGCTGAAACTAATTAAATTTCTTTACTTAAAGGAAATCAAAAGCAAAGGAAAGAGAACCTTTTCTTCCCTACCCAGTTTCTACTCGCTGGAGGGTAGGCTACAGCTAACGGCAGACCTTTGGAGATTTAAAATTACTATAAGGGTAGTAGAAATGAGAAATACTTCCAATAATGGTCATGACTTAAGCTTCTAATACAAAAGAAAAAGGTCACATATTTACACATAGGAAAAAGAAGAAAAAAAAAAAAACCCGCACCAGAAAATGGAGGTATAGAGATTACTTTCTTAACTCTGACTCAGCAATGAGACTGAAAAAGCATTCCCAAAGCCCTACTTAATAGAAAAAACTAAAAGGAGTTCCTGTTTTTTCATGTAGGCCCTTCTTCCAATCCTAATATATCCTACTGTTGGCAGACACTAGGGACTATCAGCAGTTATTAAAAAGATACCAGTTTCTTCCATTAGCAAGTAAAAAGTAAATGTGGTTGGTGGAACAATAGATCATGGAGTGTTCCCATTAAACAGAAGTATTAAAAAGTTATTTATGCTGTTGCTTGAATGGTGACCTTATTACGTATTATAGCCTCATCCCATTTGAGAGTTTGGGGGATATATTTTCTAAGCAAATTATTTTCACTTAAAAAAAGCCACTTCATTCAATTTCAGATCTGATTTTAAAAGGATGAGAACAAAAGCCATTATTTTATAACTAAGGCTCTCTTCAATCTTAGTAACTGTTGTATTGTATAGTTTGTCTTCTGCCACGTTACAAAAATACAAGTTTTAAAAAGTCAAAAATGTTTCAAAGCCAGGATGCAACCCTGCTGTGATAGGACTGTGTACTTCCTCATATATCCACTTGAGATGGAAATTAATGGATTCAATTTCGATAAACATGTATTGAAAGCGTGCAATATGCAATATACTCTTTTAGATACATGGGAGAGAAAGCAAACCTAAGATGATATGTGTGCCTAACTATAACTGTGTAAGACATTCAAGGAAAGTGATATGAGAGTTCAAAGGAAGGAGAGATCACTTCAAGGAGGGGCATCAGGGAAGATGGTACGTGAGCAGGGTCTATGAAGATAGGTGAGCTTTCACCAGGATACTTTCTAAGATCTGTCTCAGGAGCTGACAGCACACATAGGATATTCTTCAGCACAGGCAGCAGGATGGGAAAGCAGGGTAAATGCGCCAACACCACCAATTCCAGGCACTTCCTAGTCTTTTTGTTGTCAGTTATAGCTCTGGTCTTGGGCCAGATATCATTAATTTGGAATATAGAGCAGAAGATATAAGAATGCATCAGAAAAAAATGTACTAGATTCCACAGCTGTTCAGTGGGTACAAAAATGATCAGAGATCTTACTGATACCTGACTTATCATCAGTGGGTTACTGGGCTTGGAACATAAATGTTGGGTGTCTCAGGACTTAGGCCTGTTAAACATTTTCATCAATGACTTGAAAGCATATCAAGCTAAGCAAGGAAGAGCTTAGAGGGAAGAATTTTAATTTGAAATGATCTTAGTAAATGTAGGTAGTTATTCCATAAAACCTTTACAGACTACAGCAATGAGACCCTTACCTGAAATTAGAGCCCTCATTATCTATACCGTTCATTTGGCAATGAGTCATATAAGATATCTCCTAACATTTTTTTTGTTGTGTCTTCTATTATTGATGCTTATATTATTAATTTTAAGTAATTAAAAATAACTTTTTAACATTTTAGATTTTAGGGGCAGCTAGGTGGCGCAGTGGACAAAGCACCGGCCCTGAAGTCAGGAGGACCTGAGTTCAAAACCGGCTTCAGACCAAACACTTGACACTTACTAGCTGTGTGACCCTGGGCAAGTCACTTAACCCCAATTGCCTAAAAAAATAAAAAAAAAAGATTTTAGATTTTGTCAACCCCTAGAAGATCTGGAGTTCTCTGAGAACCTCCTTTTTACATGGTAGAATCTCAGTATGTATTTGATTGATTTCAAGATGAGTATTTGTTCAGAAATGAAATCCTGGGATTCACACATCAAATACAGAGGTAAATATCTCATCTCTACACTGGCTATACCCCCTTGTAGCACCTACAGCATAAGGTTTCACAACATCACTCAGTTATGAAAAAATCAGATGCTCACATACCTATGAAGGATCAGCTCATTAAAGAAGTATTGTTGAATCCATGAACCCTCCTCTTCTCTACTTGTCTGGAAGCCCATGACATATTAGACGATGGAAAAGGAGCAGTGGATTTTTTTTTTCCATCTCCACTGGTGAGGAAGAAAATGGGCTTAAGCTGAATCACGAGGGGATTCATATTAAACACAATGCCTCCCTATTCTGAAACATTTCTGAAAGGTCATTCAACACTGAAGCAAGGAAGGGATACTGGGCAACCTTCTCAGAGGCCTTCTAAGGGGATAGCATTTTACCAGGGGAGCTCTGAGAATGATAATTTACCTCTACAGGAACTTATCCACACCATAATTAAATGTTTTTAGAGCCTTTCAAGTTTTTATTCTTCTATAAATTTCCATGATGGAAATGGAAATGGAATTCCATTCCATGGAATGGGTTATGTCACCTTGATTGCTAATCACTGTATTTTTGTATCTTATATCTCAGCTTAGCTGATTGTTTAACAACAGAAATGATAAAGTCCTTTCTTCTTGTTTTTTTAAAGGTCCATCTTATTAAAATTAATCATGATGAACTCTTCAGGGGAATTTCTAAAATAAGAATGAAAGTATAGCAAAGTGTGACCAGTGTTGCCAGAAGCTTTCTTACCACCTGAAGAAAAAGGCATAGCTGAGGGTGTGCAGGCAGTCCCCTCCTGCTTTTAACAACTGCTTTTGGAGAAACAATTGGTTACTACAACAACACAGCATCACACAATTTTTGTTTAAGTGAGAGAGTGAAGGAGAGAAGTGAAACAGATGTTAGAATATCCTTAGGAGAGTTCTGAAAATAACTTAACTCAACTTTTCATCTCAAAGGAATCAGTGTGTAGTTTACAAAAGGCAAGTTTAATAAGATTATTAAAATCTATTTTGTAAGTTCTTACAAAGGACTAGCATTTTAATACATAGGAATATAATGGCCAAAGTAAGCATTTCTCATTGACATAAATGAAATTATTTTTAATTTCTTCAGCAAGTCACTTTAACCTTTCTTGGCATTCATTGCTTCACCTGTAAGACGAGGAAACTGGATGAAATGATGTCCATGTACTGAAAATACTTTTGTTCATATTTGTGAAGATTGTTTATTGCTGAAAACATACAAGATTAACTATGTAGCAAAAATATGTATTATATCTTATTCCTATGATTTAGAGCTGAAGGGACCTCAGTAATCATCTGGTTCAACTCTTTCCTTTTACAAAAGAGGAAAATGAGGCCCAAAGAGGTTAGCTGACTTGCCCAAGATCACAAAGAGAGTAAGAAACAGAGCTGGGATTCTGAACCCATTTTATAGCAAACTGTAAAACGTGAGGTTTGTTAGCTTATATTTTAGTCTTCTTAGTCGTCCATTTAGGTGTTTAAAAAGATCTAGAGATTACCACTACTTGTGGGAGGGCAGTGAAAGGCAATACAAGGTCAATTTAATTTCATCCACATTTACAAGAGGCCGACTGTGTGTGGAGTCAGCACTAAGACTTCAATGGAAAAAAAAAAAAAGAGATGGCCTGTCCAATCTAGGTAGACTGAGGCAGCCACCATTGTGTCACTTGTTTTCATCCCTTAGCTTATTAACATTTTGAGAAAAAGAAGGCAAAATAATTTTTTTTAATGACTGCCACACTGGGCAATACCATAACACTGCTACATCACAAGGTTAAAATGTGGGAATTTCCATACTTTGTGAACTCCGGGGATGGAGCTCATTATTTTAAGCAACCTGTTCAGAAACAAAACAGTTTTACTAACAGTGTTACCTGGGTGATACTTCCTAAGAGCACACACACACCATTCACCCTTTAACAGAAGCCATGTTTTGCTTATGGATCTAAGGAAACTGGATGGGTTGTGTCCAGGGAAACATTTAAAATTTGTATCGTAATTACAATGAAGTATAAAGACATAGACTTGTTTATTGTTAATCCTTGGCTCATTACTGGTATATTTTTTTAAAAATAAATTTTCAAGTAGAAAAATTCTGGAAGTCTTAAATATGGCTTAGCATCAAATCTAGCTTCAGATTGAAGGAGAAATAGCACAATCCTATACTTCTAGAGTAAAATAGTAAATTTAGGTCATGATTGTGAAATAGCACCATCCAGTAAGTTTTTCAATTTCTCCATGGAACAAGTGTTTTAGAGACTTCTTAAGCTATTTCCGGCACCATTATTTACAGAGGGTTGTCTCTAAAGGTGAGCGGCTCCTACAACACGTGCAAATTAAATACTCTTCGAGCAGCGGGTCAGAAGGGGTAGCACAAATGCTTAGCTAACTCTTTCAAGAGGACACCATATTTACAGTCAATGTTGACTGTTACCGCTGACCTTGGTATAATATATGATGACCAAGTGCTGAAAGGTGTTGTTCTCTAGTAAACAGGAAGAGAACCATCTTCACAACCACACCTGAAGTCTCCATAGGTAATTTGGTGATTTTGAACTGTATTGTCTTTTGGACAGAAAATTATTTAGTAAATGTTATGAAAGTGAACTCGTGAACATTTTCAGAAATGACTAGTACAAATAGCCTCCACAATTTAACCAAGTTTAATGTTTGGGTACAGCTAATTAGGAAGTATGCTACCTGCTATTAAACTCAAAGTAAATGGTTTTTGTTTTTCAACTTACATTGCATCACTCAAGTATCACAGCTTAGTGCTTGTAATACCATTATGCTTTATTTTAAGTAGGCTATTCACTTTTTACTTATTCAGGTATACTGGGGTTATAGATTCTTCCATGTGGTAATAAGATGCACAGTGTCAATTTACTCGTCTACTATGATAATAAAAAATCCTTTGCATTTTTAAAATACAGAAATAATTTTTGACTGATTGTGTGGCTGGTTATTAATTCCATTATGGGTCAGACAAAATTCAAGTTAGTCGTTATAGAAAAATTTTCACAAATTCAGATGATTCCTAGATAATGTTTTTTCAACTTGTGATTAGAAGCCATTATGAAGAGCTGAAAAATCTTAGTCTAGTAAATATTTTGTAAGAAAGGTGATCTCTGAAAGTTGTCACCCTCTAATATAATAGAAATAGATTTTACCTCAGGACTAAAGCATATAAGTTGTCAAAACACCCCTCCTTCTACACATGTATATATTATATAGATAGAAGTTCTATAAGGCCAACATGAAGTTCAGTCACTAAAAGAAGATTCACTATCTGAACTCTCTTTGGCATTTGCACCACCTTCCCCATCAGGCACTGGGGCGTCTGGCCTCCTAAAAAAGAAAAAGGAAAAAGTTTTTTTAAATGCTTTTTTCCAGTCGAGCAAAGAACTTAGTAACTGTAAATGAAATTCATCTTAACATACAATATTTCTAGTAACAAGGCTGCCAAGTCTGCTGGGCTTAATTGTGGGAGTCTCCCCCTCTACCACCAGCGAGCTGTCCTCTCTGGCACCTTCGGCATCCCAGGGATTAAGTGCAACTCCTCCCGAGCCCACGCACTCGACTTTCCTTCGCCAGTCCTTCCATAGTTCGCTGCATCAGCACTTTCTGCCTCTCATTGCCATAGAGACGGGGTTGCAGACAGGGATGGGAGCTGTAGGGACAGGCAGGGTGCGCTCAATGCCAGCAGGCTCCAAGTGAGGGAGAGGTAGAAGAGAAGGGAAGGAAAGACAGAGGCTTGAGGATGGACAGCAAATTCAAAGAAGCCTCAAGGAGACACGGATAACAAAGATGCCGAGTGGGTAAGGAAAAACAAAACCCTCAAGGCAGAGCGTGGAAAAAAACCATTTCGTGAGGACCCCATGATATTTCCAAGGAGTGCTGCTAGAGAGACAGAAGCGTTCTTGCAGATGAGCTTCGTCAGTTGTGATATTTTTAAAAGGTCATGATAACAGCAGCTGAGGCTGCTTGGATCCCCGGGTTGTCCCGGCGCTGCGATGACAAAGTCTATACGTTTTAATCGGGCCAGTAAAATTCCATGGCAGAAGAGAATACATGTGCGTGAGGAGGCCAGTAAGGTTGTAACACACAATTACCCGCTGTAAGTCAAAAGAAACCCTCCGAGTTTTCATTTCTTCCTAAAAGTTACTGTAGGCTCCCTGACTCTTGGAGACTTTGTGCCTTCAGTAAATTCAAACTTTGATGAGCTCACAAGAGCCTGGATTTCTTCGGAAAACGTCCTCTAGAAGCCCTCTCTCCTGCGGAGGCTTTCTTTAAGCTCCAACTAAAAACCTCCTTCTACAGGAAACCTTTCTCAACCCCTCTTAACTCTCCAACCTTCCCTCAGTTAATTACTTTCTATTTATCCTCTATGTAGGATTGTTTGCATATATTTCTCATCTCCTCCATTGCACAGTAAGATCCCTGAGGGCAGGGACCCTCTTTTACCTCTAATTGTATCCCTAGTGCTTAGCATGGTACCCTACATATAGTAGGTGCTTAATAAATGTTTACTGATTGGATGAGTGCACAAAATGCCAGGCCAGGCTCTTTGCTAGCCATCCTCAGCAGCTTCTCTTCTGATGCACACTCCATCGGCCAACATCATCCTGTCGAACTCCGTGCTGCTTTCTCCTTGAGTCCAAGGTAATCTCTCTCTCCTTTCTTAAGGGGTTTAATACCTGGCTCACAGCTTTCTTCTTGGATCCAGCTGCTACCATGAGTGTCAACGTTTGAGGTGCTATTTCTCCCAGCACACTGGCCTCCCAGCTCATCAGCCCCTTAGACTGCTATGCTCTCTCTCTATACCCCTCAGCGTAGTCATTAGCCCAAACTGGTCATCCCTGTGAGCTCGAATTCTGAAATTCCCCTCTCATCAGGATTTTCTATCCATTCATTGCCTTGTCCCTCTGAACTCCATTTTTCTTCCTTCCCACAATGTTCACTCCCTCCACACCTCCCTGTTCTCTGGGATCCAGCACCTCCTGTTCTGGTTTCACTTTCCTCCAAAGTCTCAACCCAACAGTTAGTAAGTTTATTTATGCACCATCTCTGAGCCCTGAATCCTTCTGGCATTAATACCTGCCACTTCCCAACCTCAGATCACTCCCACTACCTGTGGTCTTTGCTATCATTACCAAGATGCTCTAGACTGGGGGGGGGGTGAGAGTGGGTAGGGGGGAACCTGTGGCCCTTTCGGTCTTCAAGTACAGCCCTTTGATGGTTCCACCATGTGGCCTCGAGGCTGCAGGATCCCCACCCCTGCTCTAAACATTACTAAAAGAAGTTCTGTAATTTTACCAATTGGTTCCACTACAAATTCATGCTAAAATAATACCAGCCAATATTCATACAGTGCTTTAAGATTTGTGAAACACTTTACACAATAAGTTAATTTGATCTTTAGAATAACCATTTGAGGAAGATACTATTATTATCCTCATTTTAAAGATGAGGAAACTGGGCCACAGACAGAGTTCTAGTATTAACTGGGCCTTATCCGTTGCATGGCAATCCCTTCATTCTTAACTGGTAGACTTGCTATCACACTTCCCATAGTGAACATTCTAAACCTTCTTTTCCAGTTAAATCATCCCACCCCTCTTAGTAGATAATCTTACCTCCCAAACTGGGGCCACTCATCATGCATTCCCTTTTCTTTCCTACTTCACTCATCATCACCTTCTTTGTTCCGGCCTTCGAAGGGGCTCCTGTCTCTTTTCCTGGTCAAACTAAAGCATTCTATTTGTTCCCTAAGTCTTACCCTGTCTCATTCCTAGGGCAGTCTGCCCCAAGGACAATCCAATCTTTCCCTATCTTCATTGCTTTCTACCTAAAAACAGTTTCATAGGATCTGCAACAGAAAATGACTTTACAGATCACCTAGTAGTCCAACCCCTTTGCATTCTACAGATGAGAAAAAAAACAAAAAACAAAAAACTAAACGAGGCCCGGGAACGGATTTTGTCCAAAGTTACACCAGTCCACGTGGGTAGTAAGTAACGTGGGATGGGTTTTGAACTCAAGGTCCTCTGGCTACAAATTCAATGATCTATCCATTATACCTTCATATCTCGTATGCTACAAAACAGAAAAATACTGGCAATGTTCCATGGCTTTCAAATATAAATTTATACAACGTTTCACATTTTTGGACAACATTGTGGTGTAATGCTCTTGGAGGTCAGCTACAGTGTTTTTGCCATTCTTTGTATCCCTAGCACTCAGTATGGTGCTTGACACATAATAAATACTTAACAGATATTTGTTGACTGACTGATTGACCAATAAATACAGTTTGCCACATAACAGAAGTCAAAGAATTTCAGTGTTGGAAGGAACTTTGGAGATGACCTAGTCTAACAAAGACCTGAAGAGTAATCCCCGCTGTGATATCCCCAGCAAGCAGTCTTCAAGCCTCAGCCTGAAGACATCCACTAAAAGGGAACCCACTACCCTCACATAACAGTCCACTTCACTTTTGGGCAGTTAGGAGTTTGTAGGAGCAATAGCATCTACATGGGCCAGTTTCCCAGGTCCTAATTTACGTTCCATTTGCACAGGATCTGAACAATCAGCTGGAGTCAGCCACAACTACCAGTGGATTCTAAGGTTAACACAGCAATATGTGAGGCCTATACAACTGAGATTGGCCCAGTTGGGCCGAATAAAAATTGGCCAAAAGACTGGAGGTAGCAGGTATGTTTTTTCCCTTGGCTCTCCTTAGACCAGGCCTGCATAACATACGGTCCACAGCCACCAAAGCAGCCTGAGGGTAGAATGTTGAGCAAGCCTGCCTTAGACCATATAGATACTTTCTAACCAATTACAGCTGGAATAAAAGGTAAATTCCTAGCAAAAAGGCACCGATACTAGAATATTCCATTTTTCAATTATGGGCACATCAAAATTGAATGACCATCTAGAACAGTCCAAACAAATAACAATGAACATATCTCACATTATTTTAAAATAATCTAAAATCAGAAAAGATTAAGAGTTTGAGATTAGGAGAAAAGGGACATGAGAAACATAAAGGATAGGAAATCAATGAAACAAAGAAATCACCTTCCTTTGACCCTACATACATACATTTAAGTCTGGGTTAAGTTGGCCTGCCTAAGTCTTAAGTTCTAGCCCATGTGTTTGCTTCGGGGATTAAAAAAAAAAAAAGCCCTGAAGCAAAGTATAATGGCATTTTAAAAGCCTCTATCCCTGCTATTGAATGGCATTTCCCCCACATACTCCGGGGGGGGGAAAGGAAATCTTGCTTTTTAAATTTCAGGATGATGTACATATTGGAAAACTAAATATATGTTGAACCAAAAATCATATTCTATACCTTAATCTTGATTTCACACATTAATCTTGCATTTAAAATTTATTTTAACAGGAAGAAAATATTTTTAAAAACATTTGCTATGTTGAACCAGGATGCTAAAATAAAGCTCCATCTCCTGTGGTTTAATGGAATATTTTTAATTCAGATAAAAAACAAACAAATCACAACACCCTAGTGCTAAAATCTAGAAATGAAGATATCATGTTTATGTGCCATATTTAAAATATCTGAACAACATTCACCAAAAGGAATGAATATATCAACAAAATCTAGAAAAATTACATAGTTACGGGCTAAATCAGTAGCAGAGAATCATATTGCATATGCTGCCAATTTCTCAACTTTAAGTTTAGTTACAGAATTTTAAAAAGTTAGTTTGATATGGACCACATTTGGCAAGCAGATAATATCACCAGAATCCAGGTTACATATAAATTTTTTAGAGTAAACTAAAAAGATAACTTCTAAGCCTGAATCTTTTGTTGAGGCTAAGTTCTCTTAAATGAGGCTAGATTCATCTTCAAAGAAGGAACTGATATGTCCTTGACCCAAGAGGACCAGAAACAGGAAAAGGACACAAAAAGAGCACTTTGGCTCCATGAAGAATAACGTCTCTGATTGAAGATCCTTTGTTAAAGTCAGCGTCTTCCTGTGATATTTAAATGGAAAGATTCAATCATTTTAAGGGCACGGAAAGCATCTGAACCGTTCTCAATAAGAAAACATATTTACGCATGTAGACACATAGTTAACAAAAAAGTTCCTGTCTGCTTTTTAACTCAAAACAGTTGAACAGCCTGTTCCAGCTCCATAAAAAAGTAGTTTTAAAATCATCTGGGGGCTCAGACTAAGAAGACGAAGTATGAACGTAACTTTGAGGATGTCGTAAGTAACATGTGATAGGGCTGCCATGAAAGAGCCTTTTCAAACTACACATCAAGCCTATCATACATTTTAGAATAGCAATAAGAGAGTAAGGCGGCAATAGGAGCAAACACATCCCACTTCATTTGATATGTTATGACTGAACTGTCTAAGTCCTCACCGTAAGCCTTTGAGCAGCACTGAGAACTTATAGAAAAGTTAGAAAGCTGACCAGGGAAATGGAAAAGAGAAACCACATGAAATCCTCACAGCAGAGTGGCATTCCATCCGAGCTCCATCCAGCCTCAATAGGTGGTCTTGAAGAAAGATCAAACCACCAAGACTCCTGCACTCAGTTTGCATTGGCTATCTGACGATCTACTGGGAGCCCAGATCCATTAATTCCTACTCTCATATCAATGGAGCTGGTTTTGCTGAAAGGTTTAAAATAAGGCAATTATTGAGATGTGTAGTCATAATAATTCAATTACAGATCTACTCTGGCCATACCAATATGCTACAAAACAACCCAGATTAAGAATAAGCTTTGCCAAATTTCAGTTTCAGAAATCTGTTCTTGTAAAATCACATAATATATGCTATTTTCCTCAATAGTTTAAGAAAATACATGAAAGCATAATGAAAAAAGACTTATTTTAAATAGCATTATCTTCAGTAATGACAAAAGAGATATATTTCTGAATGAATAATTCAAATAAATTAATTCTGGACAAAATCTACTGTAAATTTTCCATTGTCTCTTTCCCTCTGTCAGTTTAATATCCACTAATATATCCTTCCATACACCTTTATATATCATTGGCATCAGGGACTAGTATTTACCTGGAATATAAAATCAATTATGGGAAAAGAGGAGACAATTTTGTTTAAAAAAATAAACAAACCCAAACCCAAGATTTTTGCAAAATTCTATCTTCACTCAAAAACTTTCCTCAAAACCCAACTTAGCAAACAAAACAATGGTACTATGACAATTATTTTTCTGAGAAAAAAGCCAGATCTCCTTCCTGCTGTCATGCTGACTTAGTTTTCAGGCTGAAATTCAACACTATCACTTGATTTTCAGTAGTTCTTTCTCTACAAGTGAATCAAACAGAATTCCTGGACCACATTTATTGTAAACCTTAGTTTTGTTCTTTTGTTTCTTCATGCGGGCAGAGTAGCACTGTACCAGCCGTCATATGAGTCTGTAGAGATACACTTACTACCTAAGGCTATAAAAACTTTTGTGTTTATACTTGTAAAGAGAAAAGACAAACAGAACAATGTCTACTAAAAAGTTCTTGGCTGAGATGAGACTTCTTATGTACAAAAGAGTCTAAATGAGAGATGAGAAGAAAGGGGACTTTCTTCATTTGGCACATGGTGCTGATCCTTCATCATCTCTCCTTCTTTGCCAAAAGGAAGGTCTTTAACTTTTCTGTAAAAATGATTTACCAACTGTCAGAGCTGCTCCATCAATATAAAGTTGGAGTCCATTTATCATCACATCTAGTTGTGCAATGTACTTTGAGTGGCTTTTCTAGTAGTGATGAGATGCACTGAGCTATCCACCTTCTCTCACCCAAACCCCCTTGTGACAAATGGCATGTATTTGTGAGAGAGCTAGCCAGACTGAGGTTGTCGACTGTGGTTGAATAACAGTTTTTCCTCTATGAAAAGCTAAATGGTTACTGGAATTCGACCCCAAAACCTTGGCAATCATCTTCCTACCCAATGTTTCCCAATTTTCTCAGTCATTGACATGCCTATGAACACACCAAGGGGAGGATTTTTTCTTTCCTGGCTTGGAATCCATGGATCAATCCAACTGCCCTACTCCTAAATGCATTTATAGATGTATATAATAGCACATTATCCAGAAGAAAGTTCCTCTCTCTGCAAGGTTTTTTACTACCACAGTTCATCTAATCTTGATCAAAAACTAGCAAAAAAAAATAATAAAGTCAGCAAATAAGAAACATCATGACACATCGATTCCAGTCACATTTTAAAAAACAACTCTTGTCAAAAGGCACAGTAAGAACTACACTAATTCACAACTTTTTTCTTACGACGATACCTTACCTTTATCTATATGGTGAATAGTTTCAAAGTGTTTTAATGCATTATCTCGTTTGATTCTCACAACAAGATAATACAAATTTGGGTGGGAATTGGATTCAAATTTATCTTCGTAAAGATATTTTTGTACCATTTATCTGGTATTCAAGATGTGTAAAGGAGAACTCATTATTTCCCCCACCCCAAACCCACCTCTTTTCCCAATTTCTGTCAATGACAATGCCATCTTCCCCATCTCCAGGTTCATGACCTCGGCATCATGACTCCTTAACCTCCCTCAACTCACACAGCCCATCAGCTGCCAGCTCTTGCCCTTTCTGCCTTCACAGTATCTCTCTCCTCACACAGATGGGACTTGAGTTCAGAATCTCATTGCCTCCCATCTAAACTATTTCGATGGCCTCCTCAATGGTTTCCCTGCTCCGAGCCTCTCTCCGTTCCATTCTCTCCTCCACACAGAGGATACTCCATGTCAGAGTGATTTTCCTTAAGCACAGATCTGACTATGTCACTCTCCCTGGTCAATATACTCCAAAGATTCCCCTTTGCTTCTAAGATAAAAACAAAAATGCAAACTCCTCTGTAATACCTTTAAAGTCCTCCATGCTTAGACTCAACCTATATTTCCGGTCTCACTGCATGTTACTCCCTTTTCTGCACTCTATGGTCCAGCCAAACTGGCCTTCTCGTTGTTCTCCCCCCACCCCTCACCTCCATCTTTATGCCTTGGCACTGCCCCCTGCTCCCATTCCTGGGACGCACTCTCTCTTTTCTCCACCCTCATGGAATCTCTCTCTTCCTTCAAGACGCATCTCAAGCACCAACTCTGCCACAAAGCCTTCCCTGATCCCAGATGCAAGTGTCTTCCTTCCCTCCCTGATGACCTTGTACTAGTTTGTCTTTGTTCTGCGCATGCTTATGTATGTGTATATAGTGTCTCTCTTGCTAGAATGTAAGCTGTTTCAGAGCAGGATCATTACATTTTTGTCTTTGTATCTAGTGCCCAGCACACCGTGGACATTTAATGGATGCTTGTTGATTGAATTAGGTAAAAAGTATGTTTTCAAAAAAAAATTGCCAAGCTCTCAAAAAGTATGTGAAAACATGCTCCAAATCACTAATAATAAAAATGCAAATTAAAACAACTCCGAGGGTTTCACTTCACATCTAGCAAATAGGCAAAGGGGACAAAAACAGAACCTTAATTCCAAGGAGTTGTGGGAAGGCAAGCATATTGGTGTACCACTAGTGGCGTTGCAAGGCAGTCCTGTTATCGAAAACAATAAAGTAACTAAACTCTTCATACCCTTGACTCAGTGCAAGATTATGCAGGATTGACCTCACTGACCTTAAGGAGGTCAAAGATAGAAAGGGCCACTATTATTACATTCAGAACTTTCATTAAGTTAGCTGGATCTTCCCTTCCCTTAATCAAAACACACTGGGTTGTAGCTAAGCCCCTTGAAGGCAGGAACCATGATTTATTTCCCTCTGTACCTCCTTTAGCAAGTAGCAGAATGTACTGCACACAGTGGGCACTTTACATGAGTTTGTTACAAGGATTAACAAAAGAAAACTGGTAAAGTTTGCCTAAATTGCAGTTTGCTGACACACATCCGCTTCAAGCTCAGATACACAAAAACCTTACCTGAAAGAAACCTGCATGGAATAAGCACTCAAATAATTGTTGGATGAAAGATTTTTTAGAGTATCAATTTATGGGGAAAATAAGTTATTATTATTAATATTGTTATATATTATATATGTTATGCTATTTATATTATATCGATTATTTATATTATTTATTATATATTGTTACACCATTATTATTCTTTGCACAGATCTTATGCCTTAAGGAGGCATGTATAACACCTGCTGTTAATGAGGGCCCACTGGGTAGCAGAGGCTAAAACGCTGGAAGGCATGGCCATTACTGAATCCACTGTATGAAGTGGTATCTTAAAATATATTTTTATGACTGCCAACTAGAGCTTGGAGATGCTTTCAACTCACATTTAATGTGCACATGAATCCAACATGGGGAAGGGAAGGGGAAAAGGGTGTTATAAAGGACCTACTATGTGCTTGGCATTATGGTAAGTACTTTTTATTTATTTTTTTTTTTACAAGTATTATCTCATTTGCTCCTCGCTACAATCCTGGGAAGCAGGTGCTAGCTCGTATTATTCCCATTTTACAGTTGAGGAAACTGAGGTAGACAGCAGTTATGGGACTTGTCCAGCGTCCCACAACTACTAAGTTTTTGAGACTGAATATGAACTCAGATCTTTCTGACGTCAGGTCTGGTGCTCTGTCCATTATGTCACTGGCTGCCTCTACAACTTTAAAAGTGTACATCAGACACAGATCCAAGAACAGATGTTACATATTTGAAGTGATGCTTCAGTGGAGCTATGGAATTAGTTTTGATTACTGAATTACTGAGACATGCCAGTGTTTGAACTGTGTGTTATCTGGAAAATGTTGCGATCAGGGAGCCAAACATGTAGACTTTTTTCTGAGCCTTCCATTTCACATTTTGGCGGGTAGAAATAACAGAGAATTCGGATGTTTGTATTTGTTTTTAAAGCATTTGCACCTGCCTCCTGTAAAGTTGAGAGCCATGCAAAATTGCAAGGTCTACAGCTACAGCAGGATATAATGATGATGAATGATGAATGATGGCAACTAAATAGTTCAGAACACGAGGATGAATCAGAACTGGAAAGCCTCTGTACAAGAATTCAGAGCAGCTCTGAAGTGGCCAATGAGGTATATGGGCCTAAGGTGGAGCAGTCACCAGGTTCCTTTGAACTAAACAGCAGACTTGATAAGGGCAGGGACTGTCTTTACCCTTTCTTGGTATCCCCCACTGTGCTTAGCACAGTGCTTGATACACAGTAGACTCTTAATAAGTACTTGACTGCACTAATGCATTGTTGGTGGGGTTGTGAACTGATCCAAACATTTTGGAGAGCAATTTGGAACTATGCCCAAAGGGCTATAAAAATGTGCATACCCTTTGACCCAGCAATAGCGCTTCTAGGGCTGTATCCCAAAGAGATCACAAAAATGGGAAAAGGACTCACATGCATAAAAATATTTATAGCAGCTCTTTTTGTGGTGGCAAAGAATTGGAAATTGAGGGGATGCCCATCAGTTGGGGAATGGCTAAACAAGTTGTGATATATGAATGTGATGGAATAGTATTGTGCCATAAGAAATGATGAGCAAGCGGAAAGACTTGTATGGACTGATGCTGAGTGAAGTGAGCACAATTAGGAGAACACTGAACACAGTAACAGCCATGCTGTGCGACGACTAACTTTGATAAACTTAGCTCTTTCAGCAATGCAAGGATCTAAGACAACTCCAAAGGCCTCATGATGGAAAATGCTATCCACATCCAGAGAAAGAACTATGGAGTTTGAATGCAGATAGAAGAATACTACTTGCTCTTTTTTTTCTTCTGTTTTGTTTTGTTTCTTCTTTCTTGTGGTTCTTCCTATTGGTTCTAATTCTTCTTTACAACATGACTAATGTGAAAATAGGTTTAATAGAAATGTATATGTAAAACCTATATCAGATTGCATGATGTCTTAGGGAAGGAGGTGAGGAGGGAGGGGGAGAAAATTAAAAACTCAAAAGCTTATGGAAGTGATTGTTGAAAACTAAAAATAAATAAATTAATTTTAAAAAAATAAGTGTTTGGCTGACCAACCAGAAGAGAATCTTGTTAAAACTTTTAAACCACACATTTTCACACCTCTGAAAACAAATATGTGTTTTGTAAAACTCATACAAGCCAGCACCTGTTTTCTGTTTGTTAATCGCTGTTATGGAGACCCAGTCAAACTAATCCCGTTATTTCTTAATTTGGTTCAACCAAAGATTTGGTAAAACTCAAAGTTTTAGCACTCTAAGGTCTTCAATGAGAAATTTCCAAGTATCATGGAAACCAAAAGAAAGGAGCTAAGGAGAAAAATAGCAGCTTGTTCTTCTACACTACCCTCCCCTTCCTAATGCTGCCTTGCCTTTGGAAAATCCACTGGCTGTTAACAGCTATGTTTATCAACAAATTCCTCAAACTCTTCCCTAGATGATTAAGGTTGGTTTAACTGATCATTTAACACAGCGGTTTGTCCCACAAGTGGAAGTGGAAGGGACAATTTATAAAGGAAGCTTATTCATCCATAAAAAATCAACAAAGAAATGAAACTTTTTTCATTGCCTTGGATAAATCCACTTCATAAATAAGAAGCTAATTAGCATTCTGTAGGAAGAGTTACTTACTCAAGAAGATCTGGGTCCAGTCCTTCAGATATCATTTTGTTTCTTATTGCCATCACAGGAACACCCTGAACCAAAGAAACATGGAGAAAATACAAACATCAGAAATGTCTACTTACACAATTTACCACCTCACCTAGGCTACCCACTCCATACGTGATCTTCAGAGCTATCCTTTGTAAAAAATAAACTACATAAAACCAGGGGGACTGTGAACTATTTTTGTTTAAAGATTGCAATAACTGTATTTCAATATAATTGGTTTCCTTCATAATCTTGTGTATTTTTTAATACATTTTAAAACCTTATTTTGAGAAGGGCTCCATAGATCCATTTGGCCAGACCGCAAAAACCCTAAAAAAGTTAAGATCCACTTGTATAAACCAAGGCACTGATGGGTACTTAAATGCCTTCTGAGACTATCTATGAATCATTGTCTACCTTGTTTTTGCAGAGTCCGGGTTCTTCCTTAGGTACACCACCATTAGATGAATGATAATTCACATTATTAAATCACAGGATAACAAATGTTGCCACTATTCATCATATCCAGCTGAAATTGAAAATGTCTGACTGGAGAATCATTAAGGGTGACTTCTCTATTTATTTTTTTCTTTTAATTAGACCTATGATTTCATCCATGTAAAGGAGTTCCAATGAGGAGCCTGATAGACACCTGATATGCAATGTAAGTGTTTTAGGGAACTGAAGGGGGGAAATGACTTGCCCAGGGTCACAGAACTAGTATGCATCAGAAGCAAAACTTTAACATGGTTTTTCCTGACTCTGAGCCCTGCTTTTGATATACCAAGCTATGCTTTTCCATGATGGGTTGAAAAGAAATCTAAGTCAAGAGGGAATGAAAACATTGTCTGCTGGAGATGTTTTACATTAAGTCCCTTCAATTTTAGACATGATGACCAAGAACCTGGATAATTAGCAACTTCTTCAAACTCCTAAGCCTTAGGTCTATCACTGTGATTTTAATGACCCATTATCAGTAGTGGGACAATCCATTATTTGAGGAGGGTGTTAGGAGTGCACCAAGGTCATCAGCCATCACACAGCTATTCTGTGAATGAGAGAACTTGTCTTGCAATCTGGTAAGTCTGGCACCTTTAGAATGTCAAACTTAACATTCAAATATATTAGTAGGAACACTGGAGGGCTAACAGAAGAACTGTAAGATGTAAGTTAACTCCGTATTTTTAAAAAGAGACTTCTCAGCGTCTTTAACCTTGGCCTGATGATATGACGGCTTTCTACAAATCCAACTGCTTGCTTTAATTTGACTTTAGCATAATCCACAGGCTATCACTGGAAAGGTTATACAAACAAGACATGAGTCCAAGAAAACAGAAAGGGAGGGGGAAGGAGAAAAAGGGAAAGAATGTTTCCTAAAACATGGCAAAGGGAATGAAAGTAGAGATAGGGATTGACAGATTAAGGAGCTTGGATTCATAAGCACTTCATATTAACATGTTTCCCAGAACTGGTGGAAAGCCAGTTCAGTAGAGATGTGCGTGGACTATGGAAGAACGTTGGTCCAAACTTGATATGGTAAAGGTTAGAGGAAAAAAGACAAACTACCTTTTCAGCATCTGTCCTGCTAGAGACTCCATCACGATCATCACCTTTACACTAAAGACATAATGCATGATTCCCAAGAATACCTATGGAGCATCTGCCTCCAGAAGGCAGGACATTTTCAGCTGCCACTAATGCTGCCCAGAAAATGTGTTCTTGTACCCTATTCTGCTTCAGAGGTCGAGAAACACTGCCTGGCTTGTTAAACATCCAAAAGAAAAGAGTCCCATTTCTGATTTCCAAAGGACGGAGCTACTGGTGGTCTAAGGAGGACATGAGTGACCTCAAAACCTAAGTATACTGAGCTGTGGGATTTTTTTTGGCATGCAACAACTGTAGCGTGTCCAAGGTAAGTAAAGAGGGGGAGAGAAGGCAGCCATAAGGCTGATGTTCCAGAAAATCCCGTCTGGACTTGCGTCACTGGAGAAAGTGTATAAAGAAGCCAGACTACTGAGATTACGACTTGCAGCACCAAGAGTTAAATATAAGTTCTTTATTGCATCACAGAAACTTATGTTTTGGAGTTTAAAATGTGCCAAGATATACACTGATTTGTTATTAGTGTTAATAGGAAGTGCCCTGCTAAATCCCTTTATGCTCTGTTGAAATTTTCATAAAAGTTTAACCTAAGAGCAATATTAGGGGGGAATTTTAAAGATCCTTTATCTGCTTTAAGATATAGAAATTGTTTCTTTTCACAGTATCACCACAAAAAAAGCAGAACCACAGAGTTGGGACTACAAGAGATCATGTCTTTCAATCAGCACCTGAACCGGAATTCCCAATGAATGATTATCCGGTCACTGTTCAAAGACCAGTAGTAAAGGGCATCTTCTGAAGGTGGCCCATTCTACCTTGGAACAACTCTTAATTGTCGGGAAATGTTTCTTTACACGGAGCGACATCTACCCAATAGTCCTAGCTTTGCCGCCTGGGGCCAAACAGGCCGAGTCTCAACCCTTCTGGCACACAGTAACCCTCAGAATACTTGGGAGCCTGCTCTCTCCCCTTGAGCCTTCTGCAGGCCAAACAGCTGAAGCTCCCTCAGCTGTTCCTTCTACGGCATGGTCTCCTCGCCCTTACCATGCACGAATGGATGTACTTGACTTGGCAACGTCTCTCTTCAAATGTGGTGCCCAGAACTGAACACATGCTCCAGATGTGGTGGGACCAGGGTGGAGCGCAGTGGGCGTATCAGCTCTTTCATTGTGAACATAATGCCCTTCTTAATGCAATTTAAGAAACTGGCAATTTTTCTGGCTGTCGTGTCACACTGGTAACTCATGTTGAATTAAGACTGTTTTCTACAACCTCCGGCTCTTGTGCCCAGGACCTATTGTCTAACCACGCCTCCCCTTCCCTCTCTTCATGTAGCTGATTTTTTTAACTCAAGCATGCAGTACATTTTGTGATTTTTCTCCTAGATTTGTAAACTTAAATGACAACAATTTAATTAACAAATAAAGAATGGAAAATCTGAAGACTATTTACCCTATTATGTTAACAAAAGAAGAAATAGCTTGCTAAAGTGATGGGCAGAATTTAATAAACCTTTGCAGTCCATCTTTTGGGGGCAGTGAGGATAGTCAACACTATATCCAGATGCTAGAGCAGGGGTGGGCAGCCTGCAGCCTCAAGGCCACATGTGGCCCTCTAGGTCCTTGGGTGTGGCCTTTTGACTGAGACCAAGTTTTATAGAACAAATCCTTTTATTAAGGGGATTTGTTCTGTGAAGTTTGGATTCAGTCAAAGGGCTGCACTTGAGGGCCTAGAGGGCCACATGTGGCCTGAAGGCTGCAGGTTCTCCACGCCTGTGCAAGAGCTTCCGCTGGCATAAAAGATCAGTAAGTAATTATGGCTGTCTTGACCCACCTTCTTTCTGGCTCTACACGTGCTAGCACCCTAGTCATATGTGAGATGGTGCCTGAACATTATGAAATGTTGTAGCAGTTTTTCATTGAGGGTGAAGATTTTTATATAAAATACTCTACATAGTAGAAAGAAAATCTTTATTGACTAAATCATGATATGTTGGCACAAGCTAGTTTGGCAGCTTTCAATGGATGGATGAAAGTTTAAAACTTCAAAATGAAATACCCTTCAGACACAAACTGCTCAGTCACTGTGCTCCAAGTAAGTTATTTAGAATAGCAATTATTAAAGAACACAGAAATATTAGACTCAGGGCAGCTAGGTGGTGCCATAGTGCATAGAGCCTGAAGTCAGGAAGACTCATCTCCCTGAGTTCAAATCTCATCTCAGACACTTACTGGCTGTGTAAAACTGGGCAAGTCATTTCACCCTGTTTGCCTCAGTTTCCTCATCCGTAAAACGAGCTAGAGAAGGAAATCGCAAACAACTCTGGTATCTTTGCTAAGAAAACCCCAAATGAGGTCACCAAGAGTCAGACAACTGAGAAACGACTTAACAACAATAAAAATATTAGACTCACCACGATCAACTCATTACTTGTCTGTTATCAAAGACTCAGGTACTTGACTTGAAACTAACATCTTTCAGAGTTTGGAGGTAAAGGGGAAACTTGCAAATATCAGAGCAGCTGCTGCAATTTGGCCAACCTGGCAGGCTTCTAAGTAGTTCAGTTTTCCCTGGGCCGATCTAACTTTCTAAATTACATTCATATACAGGTGAAAGACTTAGAATTTAGACTATTTGGGTTTGGGTACCCCCAAAAGACGGGCCGCGAAGGTTTTTATATTCTACTCATCAATTTAGCAAGCTATTTCTTCCTCTGTTAACATAATAGGGTAAACTCAGATTTTCCATTCTTTATTTGTTGATTAAATATTTGAGTTCAAATTCAATCCGTGATCTTTTTTTTTTTAAAGGCAATTGGGGTTAAGTGATTTGACCAGGGTCACACGGCTAGTAAGTGTCAAGTGTTTGGTCTAAGGCCGGGATTTGAACTCAGGCTCTCCTGACTTCAGGGCCAGTGCTCTATCCACTGCGCCACCTAGCTGCCCCTTACTAGCTATATGATCACAAGTAAATGACTGAATCTCAGCCTATTTCCTCGTCTGGGGGTAAATACCTGTAGGACCTACTTCATGGGGTGTTGTGAGGTGGTAATGAAATAATCTATGTAAAGCACTTGTTATATTCACATCATCATCAAATGGGCGTGAAGAATCCAAAGGCCAGGCCCAAGAAACAATGAAGCTGGTCAGTCTATTATTGTGAGCTTATTTATGCAAAACGAAGATGAAAACAAACAAATGCCAGGTTAGCAGAAGTTTAAAGACTAAGAACTGAAGTATAGGGTCAGTGGGCACAGGAGAAGTTTGCTTCTGCCCCTAAACCCTTTAAGAAATAATGTCAACTGAAAAGTTCAGTGCAGAGTATTTGTCACCTGGCCACTGGAATGATCACTGCGATAGTTTTATAATGTGCTTCAATACTTGCCCTCAGAAAAGTATACCCCATGCAAAACCTTCAAGCGCTAAAATATGGAGAAGACATGGCCCCTGGCCTACAGGTGGGCCTCAGTTCTGACTGATTAGAAGCAGTTTGTACAATGGCAGTTGGGGGTCACAAGGCTCACGTTCAGATTCTGTGGACCTTGGGTAAATCCGTTTGATGCATTTGTTCTTTATCTGTAAAATGGGTACAAGTCATGCTTGTACTATTTACCTCACGGGATTGTAGTGAGGATCAAATGAAAAAGTGCCTGAAAAGTGAGGTGTAAACCTTAACACGCTAGAGAAGTAGTTATTACTTGAAGAAAATGATTTCGGGGTTGTGGAAGACAATTTTTCTCCCTTATCAAGATACAAAACCTAAGGGGCAGCTAGGTGGCGCAGTGGATAGAGCACCACCTAGCCGTCTCAATGAAAATGAGATTAGTTACACGGGGGGCCGCTAGGTGGCGCAGT
>NW_020951112.1:1633654-1672851 GCF_900497805.2 Vombatus ursinus | reverse complement strand
ATGAGATTAGTTACACTGGGGGCAGCTAGGTGGCGCAGTGGATAGAGCACCACCTAGCTGTGCCAATGAAAATGAGATTAGTTACACTGGGGGCAGCTAGGTGGCGCAGTGGATAGAGTACCACCTAGCTGTGCCAATGAAAATGAGATTAGTTACACTGGGGGCAGTTAGGTGGCATAGTGGATAGAGCACCAGCCCTGAAGTCAGGAGGACCTGAGTTCAAATCCAGCCTCTGACCAAATACTTGACACTTACTAGCTGTGTGACCCTGGGCAAGTCACTTAGCCCCAATTGCCTAAAAAAAAACCAAAAACAACAACAACAAAAAGATACAAAACTTAAAGTACAAAATCTACTTTGCACTTGGCCTGGTAAATAAGAGGATTACATTTTTGAAAAAGCAGAGTTTTTTTTTTCCCATACAGCATTCCTTATGGTTAAAAAAAATGTTCCTGAAAACCTGTATATAGATTAAAGTGCTATAAACTGCTTTTGGACACTTCGAGGGAGTTGATTACTTAATGGAATTTTGTGGAGATTCTTTTATGATGAAAATACTCACCCACTGAATTACACATTATATAAGTTCTGTGTTTCTCATATCAGGTTTCCTTTAAAGAAGGGTTCACTTGTCCTTGCCTGTTCCTATTTCTCACTGCTTGAAAGCATCTGAGAGAAACACCCCACAGTCCTGCAGCAAGGACTGTGACGAATGCACAATTGTTCTCGTTGGGGGTAATCCTATTCAATAGCACAGCATTTGCTTTGAGCTGCTTTTCAAAGAGAATTTCACTTCGTCCCTTTCCGCTCTCTCACTCCATCTCTTTGGTAAGCAATGGGCCCCTTTAAGGGCAACCAGCCGGGGAATGATGTTAGCTGTGGCCATGGGACAGAGTACAGTCACTGATCCACATGGAAATAGAAATTATGACCTCGGCCTCATCCATACATGGTCTCTAGCCAATGGAATTAATCACAGGCCAATTTAAGCAGGCAGGAAAAAGCAAGAAAGAAAAGGATGGATTTATCATTAAATCATACAAAATGTTAGTCATTAAACTGTACTGGACATGGGCACCTGGAGGCATTAAAGCAAGAATAATGAAGTATAAAGATTTAGGCAACTTCAAGCATGTGTATGGCAGGTAGAGATAATTTCTCAATTGGTGGCACTGTTCCAAAGTCAATCAAAAAATCATCATCTCTGGGGCAGGTAGGTGGCGCAGTGGACAGAGCACCGGCCCCGTAGTCAGGAGGACAGGAGTTCAAATCCGGCCTCAGACACTTGACACTTACTAGCTGTGTGACCTGGGCAAGTCAATTAACCCCGATTGCTTTACCGAAAAGCAAAAATAAAACAAAAAAAAATCATCACCGCTCAAAAACTACAAATTTCTTTGATAAGCAACTTTCCTCGAACATAATCATTTCTGTTAGAATACTGACAGAAAAGGAAATTGTTAATAAAGATCTTTAACATATCTTTTGTTGATGTGGTTCAATCAAGGCAAAGTGTCTTATACTTTACTGTAGCTGTGCACCATGTCATGCAAGCTCACGGTACCAAGAATCCCAGCTAGAGCATGAGAAAGAGTGGTTTCACACAAGACGGCAGATGGGGTGCAAAACATCTCCACCATCAGGGCTCCTGTCTTCACTACCTGAAGTCTGCTTTCCTTTCATTGCTCTTCCCTTGTTTCTCCTATCATCACTTCCCCTTAACCTGAACCTTAGGCTGATAGATTGATCTTTAAGAAAACATTTAAGGTATGGTCAATATGGTGGAGTAGCAAGAAAAAATACAGCCAATATGGCTAATATTGTGGAGTAGCAAGAAGAAATACAGCTGAGCTCTTCCCTCAATACCTCCAACTCCTCCAAACAGATCTAGAAAATATACCAGACTTAAGTTCTGATCAGGAACTCCAAGAATAAAATCCCTGTGAGTCATTTTTTAGCCCAGGCTGGTATAGGGAGACCAGAAGTCTAGAGAGGATGGGATGAGATCAAGCCAGAACAGCCCCATGGAGCATTCCAGAGCAGGAGAATCCGTGCACAAAGACAAGCAGTGGTCCCAGACGCTAAAGCGAGGCTCCTAACTTTCTGCATGGTGCAGGAGGAGTGTGAACCTAGCAGCTTTGCTGCTCATTTCCTAATTCCAGGTCACAGGTGCAGGGCATGTGAGGAAGGGGCAGGCATGGCAGGATGACACTCCAGCTAAGAAGCAGTTACAGGTCCTAAGCCGTATACCAAGGAAGGATGGAAGCAAGCCGCAGCTGTGCGGCCAGACCACAGAAGCAGAGCAAGGTCTCGGTTCTACCTCCTAGCCTAGTCTAAAACCTGCAGGGACAGAACCAGGGCAAGAATCCCAGACCAATGGGTAGCCTGCAGAATTCTGTTACTCTGAATTAACAAAGCTGTGTGCTACCTGAGAGTGGGAGTCCAACAGAAGTCTACTACAACTCCAAAGGAGGTAAGTCCACAGGTGTGCTGATCAGACCCAAACCTAGGTTAAGAATTTGCAGAGCTCAGGAAGTAATCAGACCATTCTGAGAATACTGAAACTTTCAGGTCCCTAGCCTAAGCCGTCCCGAAGATCCTGGAATAATACAAGACTTCATACCCCGAGAAAGCAGTGGCAGGACCAGTCCAGACATTCTCTTCAAAAGTCCATGGAATCTGGCCTTAGCATAAAGTCTCAAGTCAGGGAGTAGGCTGGAAAAATAAGGAAACAAAAAAAATAATCCCACAATAAAAAGCTATTATGGTGACAGGAACATTTAAGACATAATCCAGAAGAAGAGAATGACTCCAAAACATCTACAAGCAAGAGCCTCAAAGAAAAATAGAGCTTGGGCATAAGTTCAACTCGAATTTCTGGAGGAGATAAAGCAAGAGTTTAAAAAAAGAACTAAAATATTTTTATAAATGAAATGAGAGCGCTAGAGGAAAAAATTGGAAAAGAAATGTGAGTCATGGAAGAAAGAATTGGAAATAGGAATTAACAGGCTGGCACAAGAGGTACAAACCCTTGCCCAAGCATCAAACTCCCTGAAAATTAGAATGTTCCAAATAGAAGCCAATGGAAACTCCATGAGGAAAAAAAGAAATTGTCCCAAAAGTCTTAGTGCAGCTTTAAGTGATTGCCTGCTCCTGTCCCAGCACTAGCTTAAAACTATGCTAAGACTGTGGGACATCTCAGATTAAAACAACATCAAAAGACTGGGGGAAAAAAGTGTAAGGTACCTCTTAGTCAAATACCTGCCCTGGAAAACAAATCAAGGAAAAATAACTTAAGAAAGCACTGGCCTACCCGAAAGCTATGAGTAGAAAAAGATCTTAGATATATTATTTCAAGAAATCATAAAAGAAAAGTGCCCACATTTCTTAAAACCAGAGGGCAAAGTGGAGATAGAAAAAAATCCACTGGTCAAGTCCTAAAAGAAACTTGAAAAAGAACACTCCCAGATACATGACAGCCAAAATCCAGAGCTTCCAGGTCAAAGAAATAATACTGCAATCAGCCAGAATGAAGGGACGCAAGTACCAGGGACCCATAGTCAGATCAGGCATAACTGAGCAACCACCACTATAAAGAAACAGAGAGCTTGGCATACGATACTCCAGGCGGCAAAGGATATAGGATTAAAACCAAGAATAAGCTACCCAGCAAAACTGAGTAATTGTACAGGAGGAAAAAAAAGTGTACTTTTAATGAAATAGAAGCATTCCTAATGAAAAGATCAGAGGTGTGTAGAAAGTTAAAAATACAAACACAGGAGTCAAGAGAAACAAAAAAAGGGTCAATATGAATGATCACAAAGGACTAAATAAGGGTAAATTATCTACAAATTAATTTGGGGAGAAAACACACATGTCCCCTCAGAGCCCTTCAAAATCAACGTTCATAGAGAGAGTCTAATTAGATACAGAACCCGGGAGTGGTTCCATTACATCAATGATCTTAAAAGGAGAATGGAAAAGGAAGGGAAAGGGAGGGGAGGAAGGTGGAAAAAGGATTGGGAAAATTATTGGACCTAATTGTGGTATGCAGGTAGAAGTTAATACCAACAAGGACAGAGAGAAAGGGGAAAAGAGTCACAACTGAAACTCACTGTCATTTCAACTGGTCAAAGGAGGGAAGAATACATAAACACATACATGTTACTCAAGGGGAGACAGGAAGAAAGGGGAAAGGAAGGAATAAGAGAGAGGGCAGATTAAGGGAGGGATTAGTCCTAAGCAAAACAAACCCTAAGGATAAACAAAAATGTTTACAGCAGCTCCTTTTGTGGTGACAAAGAACTGGAAATTGACAGAGTGCCCATCAGCTGGGGAATGGATGAACACATTATGGTACATGCATGCGATAGAATACTACTGGGCTAAGAGAAATGATGACAGCAGAATCACGAGAACAATTTGCACAATGACAACAATATTGTAAGAACAAATAACTTTGAAAGACTTAGGAACTCCGATCAAAACAATGACTATGATTCCATAGGACTCATGATGAAACACGCTCCCCACCTCCTGATAGAGAAGGAAAGGCCTCATAATATAGACTGAGGCTTTTTTGGGAACACAGCTAATGTGGGTATTTCTTTTGCTTTACTATATATGTTTGCAACAAGGGTTATGTTTTTCTCTCTCAAGGTGGGGTGTGGAGGAGATGGGAAAGAGACACGATGAATTTTTGCTGACTGAAAAAATAAAAAAAGGTAATTTAAAGGAACTTTGAATGAGGAGCTCCAATGTGCCAAGCACTTTATCTAATAGTGTACACCTAGTATTTCTGATATAGGTGAATACAAATAAAGATGTTATCACCTTATCCTCAAGAGTCTGGAAATTCTATGTATTCTCTTTTTCTTTAGCAAGGGTAAGATCAAGGGAAAGAAACCAGAAGGGAGTTAGAGTAAAGTGTGAGAATCACTGAACAAGAGTATTGTTGTTAAAAGAAAAAAAAAATTCAAATATGTCATTTAACTCTATTTTTTAAAAAAAAGCATTACGGTACAACTTCAAAGGGGTTCTTTGGTAGCTATGAGAAGCAGAACTTTGTACTTATTGTACCAACAACAGAATGGGAACTGAGAATTTTTTTTAAAGGGCTAATGTATAATCAGAGTTAAGATCTTTTTCTGTTAAATGTTCCTTATTGCTAGTTGTGATTTTTTATGTTATTTAGAGTAAACCAAAGTGAAATCTAAAATGACCCTTTAAGCCACTCTCCTGCCCAAAGCTCATCATCTAAATTGCACCCCCCCCTTTTTAAAAAATAATTCTATAGATGGCTCATAAAGTAGCTGAAATAAACTGTGTTAAAGCTTGGCAACTCCCCTCCCCTTTCTAACAAAAAAAAAAAAAAGGTACATAAACTAAGAATGGAAAGTTACAGCTTGAAAGGAATATTTCTGCCAAAACTTCTACCATCTGAATATAACAATTCTACACGTAATAGTTCACTGCCCTACCCCCTCAATCCCTATTACCTTCATAATATCATTGGCATAAAAATATGTGTATTAAATTATTTCAGAAACACATGTTCTCTTCATGCTTAGTTTTGCTCTTAAGAAAGCTTTATGGGTGCTGTGAATATATAAAAACATATCAACATGTATACTTCTCATTGTGTATATATTTAATACCTTATGCATTTTCTTAATTATTTTTAAAGTGCTGGGAGAGGCGGCCCCCACTTGTAATCACTGCTGGGGGTGTGGGTGGAAGGAAGGTGGCGGAGGGATTCCTTGAACTCGGGAGTTCTGAGCTGAAGCAGGGCTTCAGCTGTTCAGGTGTCTGTACTAAGTCCAGCACCAATATGGTAGGTCCCTGAGAGGTGGGGACCTCTAAGCTGCCTAAAGAGGGGCAAAGTGGCCCAGTGCAGATAAGAACCAATGGGATCGGGTGTGAGTGGCTGCTGTACCTATAGCCTGGGCAAGCTAGGGAGACATAATCTCTTCCCCAAAGCCACACCCCCTAGCTATCATTGTCATATATTCAAATTTTCCTTTAAATTTTCACTTAATCTCCTTACCAGAGAAGTTTATATATTATGAAAACAAAGAATTTAAGAAAACAGTAGCTTGAAATTCTTCTGTAGCTTTAACAGCGACTGGTATTTCCCATCCCATGTTGTTGGTATATGACTATTCTTTCAAATACAATCAAGAATTTTAGGTTCTCTTGAGGTTTATAAACTGAAGATAAATATTTTCCACACACTAAAAGCACTTTATGTTAAAATAATACCAGTAACAATAATCTTGACCTAACTAATGAACTAACTACTAACTATTCTTAACTGTTCACCTGTTAAAGGACCACTGACCCTTACATATTACATGAATGCCATTTAAATAATTGCTGTTGAGGAGAAGAATGCCCTAAAAAGCAAAACTGGCCAAACAGAAAAGGAAGTCCATAAGATTACTGAAGAAAATACTTCCTTAAAAATTAGAATAGAGCAATTGGAAGCTAGTGACTTTATGAGAAATCAAGACACTGTAAAACAAATCCAAAAGAATGAAAAATTAGAAAACAATGTGAAATATCTCATTGGAAAAACAACTGACCTGGAGAGAGAATTTAAAAATTATTGGACTATCTGAAAGCCATGATAAAAAAAAAAAGCCTAGACATCATCTTTCAAGAAATTATCAAGGAAAACTGCCCTGATATTTTAGAACCAGAGGGCAAAATAGGAATTGAAAGAATCCACTGATCTTCTCCTGAAAGAGATCCCCAAAGGAAAACTCCTAGGAATATTGTAGCCAAATTCCAGAGTTCCCAGATCAAGTTAAAAATATTACAAGCAGCCAGAAAGAAACAATTCAAGTATTGTGGAAACACAATCAGGATAACACAAGATTAAGCAGCTTCTACATTAAGGGACCGCAGGGCATGGAATATAATATTCCAGAGGGCAAAGGAGATAGGATTGCAACCAAGAATCATCTACCAAGCAAAACTGAGTATATTCCTTCAGGGGAAAAAATGGTCATTCAGTGAAATAGAGGACTTTCAAGCACTCTTGATGAAAAGACCAGAGCTGAATAGAAAATTTGACTTTCAAATACAAGGTTCAAGTGGAACATGAAGAAGTAAACAGGAAAGAGAAATGATAAGAAGACTTATTAAGGTTGAACTGTTTACATTCCTGCATGGAAAGATGATATTTGTAACTCATGAGACCTTTGTCAGTATTAGGGTAGTTGGAGGGAAAAAATTATATGTATGTATATATATATATGGATAGATAGATAGATAGATAGATAGATAGATAGATAGATAGATAGATGGTAGATAGATAGAGGGCACAGGGTGAGCTGAAGATGAAGGGGTCATACCTGGAGAATAAAATTAAGGGGTGAGAGAGGATTATACTAGGAGGAGAAAGGGAGAGCTAGAATGGGGTAAATTATCCCACAAAAAAACAGAAAAGGGGTATTCAAAATGCATGCCATCTTGGGGTGGGGAAAAGGGCAAGATGGGGTAAAAATCTGGAACTCAAAATCTTGTAGAAGTAAATGTTGAAAACTAAAAATAAATAAATTTATGAATAAAAAAAGAAAAAGAAAAAATAAAATAATAAAAAAATAAATGATTGCTGTGATTATTATACGGAAAAATGTGCTATCACAATAAAATAGAGATGAATTGTTATCTTGCCAACAGGGTGTGTTTTGGATTCAAAAAAATGGACACAGAGAAATAAGAATCACCTCTTAAGCAGGTGGTCGCTGCCCCTGGCCATCACTCTGCTCTAGGTTTTACTCTCCTTCCCACCCTAATGTCTTCTTCCCGGTTCTCCCTTCTTCTAATCATTATTACTTCATTCTAAGTATAAGATAAAAATAAAATAAAATTGATAAATGATCTTAGTAATTTATTAGCTAAGAGATGTGCACCTACCAAAGATGAAAACCTAAATGTTTCTAAAATTCACCATTACATGTAAGAAAGAATAAATGGGGATGAGAAGCATTAAAGGTCCAAGATTCCCAAAACTCTGAGCTGGTCAGTGTTGAACTCTGTGTAATATGTATCTGCATCTGGAGCGCTTAACTTTCAAGGACACCTTGGAAAGTGTTCAAATGGCGGCCACAATTGCGGCTGAATACAGCTGGAAATGAATGCTCTGTAAAATGGGTATAAGAAAACACTACTTAAAGGAGTCAGATTTTCATCACTCTTTTCACTCACAAGCACAGGAAACCAAGCCGTAAGTAATGACAATTCTCAGAGATCTCCTACAGAGATCTGGTGAAGTTATAAAACATCCGGAGAACTGGCTAGAAGAAACCATTTACAGCAACAAAAACATTCCATATCTCACATAGCACGTCACTGTTAGTTCTTGGGATTTAGTCATCTTAAGGCACTCTGAAATAGTTGGACACAGTAAGGTAATGAAAACAGATCTGTATTAAAGAAATGCATGATAGCATTTCTCACAGTTCCTATCATTAACTATCTTTCAAACCCACTCAGGCTACCTTAAGGTCTTCTGACCAAAGTGGGATTCTCACAATAGATTTTTTGCATTGTAGGATTAAAAGGTAATTTTACTTGCGGCCTTCTATGCCACTAAAAGTCGTACTGGGATGATTAATTACAAATACTAACTGCCAAAGTCAATGGCCTTTTCTTAATTAATTGGATTTCATTCAAATTCTATACACTATGCTTTCCCCACTTCAAGTTCTTGGAATTTCTTCACCCAAATTGGGGCTGGGGGCTGGACTTGCAATTTCATTGGTATAGGGAACTCCCAGATGAGGCACCTCCCTCTACCAATACAGATGAATGTCTTCTCTGCAATTTATAATTAGAGATGACTTGCCCAAGGGCACACAGTTACAAGGTGAGACCTGAAATCAGATCTTTCAAAACCAGCTCTCCCACATTATCTCCACCACCTCATTGACCAATTCTGTTCCTTTTGAATAAGACAAGCCCTTCTGCACCATATTTTAGTCATGGGTCTCGACTCACTAGTCTCAGCTATAGCTTTGTGGCTATATTTGCCTTTTTGCATTTTCTACTTCTTCAGGTTTATTTCTTACTTTTTGCTTCTGTGTATAGCTATGTAAGGCCAGTGGTTTTATTGCTGGTCTTATTCCTGGATAGTTTCACCTTTGAGTCACAGGCTGGTCATTTCTTTTGCTATTCTTCCTACGTTGTACACCCTGAAGCCCTCTAGGGTATGTGGCTTCTGACAGGCCCATCTGGGCAGTTTTCTTTCTTCTCCTCCATTTTCAGTTTAAAGCCTTCTTGGTCATCTCTACCGAACTCCAGGCAATTATATTTTCTATGACTTATTAGCTATATTCCACCCCTGCCTAAAAGTCTGTCATCTTTGTCTTCAGTTTCTTACTCAGAAAACTTACAGTTCTAGTGATCTAGGTTCCTTCTGACGGTATCCTTTGTGCCCACATCAATCTATGGGAGTAGGAGGTTTTCCATCACATCCCAAACACGTGAACTGGGGAAGATAACAGACTTCAGTAAGTCAGGCTGATGGTTTCTCCAAGACCCCTCAGCACAAGTCCTAGGACCACTTTCATCTCTTCTATTGCTGATCTTTACAAGGTGCCCTCTCTTTTGTTTGTACCTGTGAATCCTTATCACTGTTCTCTGGACCATAAGAAATTATTTTTTCCTCAGCAATTTCAGTCCTCTATCTGTGGAAAGAGTCTCATGCTTGTCAGTCTAAATAGTCAGCGGTGCCTCTTTCCTTCATTCTATATCTATTTCTTCTATCTTCCACCCGCCTCCCACAGGATAGGATTCTATCCTGCTGACGTCTCTCCTCCTCCCCCCACTTACACTAACTGCCACTGATGGGACAGGCAGGTCAGTCTAGACGAAGCAGCAATGCACCCTGAAGAAGAGACGGTAACGGGTAACGATTGGGCTGGTCACACCACCGTGACCACTGGTAGAGTCAGCCCAGGGTCCTGAGCACAAGAGCCCAAGAAGCAGCATCAGCGCTACTTCCAGCCCCGCCTCAGCAGCCATTATCAGGGAAAGGAGCCCGTGAGGAGATGCGACCTGGTAACTCCTTGTGAAGCTGCTGTCAGCCTCGCCTCCTCTTCACCCACAGTCCCGAGAACCTGGCAAAGTGAGTCCTCCCCGCCAAAGCCCTCCTCGCATCAAATGGCTCAACATTAGGAAGCGACAAGGGAAAGGACAATAGAAATGATGCTTTGCTGTTGTGACCTAAGGACCCTACCACCCTTCCCGGCACTGGGAGTAAAAACTCCCTCCGAGTGCGTGGCCTTCCCCATTAGCAGGCGAGTTTCTAGAGCAGGGAAGTCCCCCTTCTCTGTCTGCATCCCCAGGGCTCCGTACAGTGCTTTGCACTTCAGTAAAGGTGTTTTCATTCATTCAAAGCCTCTCCTTCCTTAAAGCACATCTTGATTTCCCCCCCAGATAACATGAAGAGCGCGGATGCAAATGAGGTTTCCGTGGCTATTACATCACATGGCTATTACCGAAACGCCAAGATTGCTGCCTTTCTGCATCCCCAGTAATAAACTTCTTGTTCTTCACCCCCGCTAGACCCGAGGTCTGGACCGCCGCGATGGCCAGGGGCTACGTGGCCCACTGGTCCCTCTTCTTGATCAGCTGCCTTTGATGGGCAATCAGTTCTCTCCTGCCAATTCCACAGGGAAACCGGGCCGTCCTCTGAGCAGGGTTAGAAATAAGCATTGCAAAAATAAAGTGTGAATAGAAATGAAGATACTAGAGATTGTTCCGAAAAGCAATGGGCCACGGAGCTTGAGAATGGCTAACCAAATAGCGATGCAGGAAGGTAATGGAATATTACTGCAGCTTAAGAAAAAACGAGCATGAAGAATTCACAGAAGCACAGTTAGGTTTATATGCTGTGGATGAAGAGTGGGTGGAATTAGGAAAGCAAGGTACCCAGTAACAACCAACACTAAAAATGGAAAGACTAATACTGGATGCTATGTAACTGTGGAGCAGCCAGGTGGCGCCATAGTGGATAGAGCGCCAGGCCTGGAATCAGAAAGACTATCTCCTTGAGTTCAAATCTAGTCTCAGACATTTCTTAGCCATGTGACCCTGGGCAAGTCACTTAACCCTGTTTGCCTCAGTTTCCTCATCTATAAAAGGAGCTGGATAAAGAAATGGCAAACCACTCCAGTATCTTTGCCAAGAAAACCCGAAAACCCGAAAACACAAAGAGTCAGACACGAATGAAATGACTGAATAACAACAAATGTAATTACGACCAATCTTAGCTCCAAAGAAGATGTGATAAAATGGACTTTCCCCCAATTCTTTGGCAGACATGGGGGATAAGGGGAATAAAGGACTGCATATATTGCCAGATGTGGCTAGGTTTTTTTTTTTTAATTTTTATTGATTTTTTTGTTTTTGCATTAACTTCACCTCCCAAAATGTCCCTTTACCATCCTTACCAAGAGGAGCCATCCCTTTTAGCAAGGAAAAAAGAAAAAAAAAGTAGTTCAGCAAAACTAACCAGAATATCAACTAAGTCCAGCAGTATAGACAGCTTCCCATTTCTCTATCCCTCCATCTCAGCAAAGAAGGG
Source organism: Vombatus ursinus (assembly GCF_900497805.2). Classification (NCBI taxonomy): domain Eukaryota; kingdom Metazoa; phylum Chordata; class Mammalia; order Diprotodontia; family Vombatidae; genus Vombatus; species Vombatus ursinus. Next base: position 1,661,255 of record NW_020951112.1, on the reverse strand, counting down.
AGAAAAGGGGGCAGCGAGGTGGTGCAGTGGATAGAGCACCGGCCCTGGAGTCAGGAGGATCTGAGTTTAAATTTGGCCTCAGACTCACTAGTTGAGTGACCTTGGGCAAGTCACTTAACCCCAATTGCCTCACTTAAAAAAAAAAAAAAGAAAAGAAAAGAAAGAAAAGAAAAAAAAAGAAGGGAGAAAAGGGGTTGGTTAGTTTTGCTGAATTGCTTCTCCTCTCCTTTTTTTTGGTTACAATAAATGGTGCACAGAATAGGAGAAGGGGAGAGATATATTTTGAAATGAAAGGTATGGAAAACACATACACATACATATATATTATAAACATTAAAAAAAAACCCAACAGGATAATTGGAAAATATTTGGTGAAAACTTGTCAAAGCAATGAGAATAAAAATGAAACTCTCAATTTTCCTCTGCTGCTCCTTGACAGCAGGGATTGTCTTTTGCTTGTCTTTGTATCTCCCGTGCTTAGTACAGTGCCTGCCACATAGTAGGAGTTTATTAAATATTTACTGATCACCTGAGTACATCTAATTCGAAGGAAAAAACCAGAAGGTTTTAGATGTTCTTGGCATGTGGGAGGTAAGTGGGTTAGCATCACAGGATCAGAGATTTAAAGCTAAAGGGGCCTCCACTGCTATCTGGTTCAAACCCTCTCATTTTAGTTAATATGACTTGAATGCACCCATGGAAGACTATACTGTACTTCTGGGTATCCCTCCACTGGTTTCATACTCTGGTAGACACCATCAGAATTCATGGATAACAACAGAAGAGCTTTCAATATTACTTTATTAAGATGAAAAAATCTGTTATTTTTCTACAAATGCTGATAGAGAAGCATTAAAATGAAAGCATAATAATCGTCACCAAAACAAAGGACGTGTTTCTCACCAGCGTGTGGAAAATTTAGCAGTGAATGCTGTATGATTCTCTAAATACTAATTTTCCTTACATGACTACCTTCCACCTATCTAAAAGCACTCTCATAACCAGTTCTGAAAAAACGAGAAAAAAAAAAGGTTCTGTAAAATGTTTTAAGTGCCAACTAAAATCCCACCTTCAGAGCTTCTTAAACTTTTCCCACCAGGGACCCTTAAACACTTCTTAAACTGTAGGTCATGACCCATGGGGTCACAGTTTAAGAAGCACTGTCCAATGCCTCTTAATTCTAGTTAATTATGTCTGTTAATTATGTCCTACGTTCTGTTAATTATGTCCTACGTACCCTGTATATAGCTTGCTTGTATATACATGTTTGCATGTATGCTCCTTTTAGGCAACAAGTGAATTTTACCTTTTTTTGTACCCCCAGTGCTTAGCACAGTGCCTGCCCCACAACAGTTGCTTAATACATGTTTATTGATTGATTGTTTGATTATTAAATTCTTCCCAAGAGAAAAAAAAAGGTTGACATAAAACTATACTGGGGAACTGTGTTAGTATGAAGATTTGAACCTCCAAGGTTGTATAATTTTTCAAGTGTAGGTACTCCTTCTACTGACATAAAAATGGTTGTTATTAAATAAGATGGAGAATTATTCTGAATGATAAAACAGAGAATTAAGCATAATCAGGAAACAGGAGATCGGAAAACTTGGTCCCTGAGTTTAGCAGTCCTTCTAGATGACAAAAAAAAAAAAAAAAAAAAGGAAAAAAAATCTCCGATAATTTTCAAAAGCTGCTGCTAGACAGAGAAGACAGATTAAATCAGCTTACCACTTGAACCATTTTGAGATATCTGGCATATCTTGGATCCTTGGCTACAGTTAAGATATGTTCTGCTGCCGCTTCACATTTCTGTGGTCCAGTGTCTTGTATACTGTTCTGCTGTAGAGAGCATTGTGTACAAATCTTTATATAATTCAGAAAAGGGGACCATAATTCTACTTACAAAGGATGCTACTTTTTTGTAATCCTAAAGCAATTAACAAACTCTAATCTCCAAAAGAAAACAATCATATTTCTAGATTGGGATTAAGAATAAACTCAGGCATGTCACAAAATATTTATGCACCTCCAGATAACATTTCAAAAGAGGCTAATTTCAACTTTGATGTACTGTTTTTGGAAAGAGTAACTTATTTGTGGAAGGAAAAGACTCCTTTCAAAATCTGAACATTCTCAGAACTGTTAACAGGTCTTCTATATACAGATAATAGAAAGACACTATTTTAATGACATTTTATCATCAGTCCTTTAATTATCAAACTAATCTAAATTGTTTTAGGGGCAGTCAGTGACATCCTTATGTATCTAAAGTTGCCTCATCTGGATCTCACACTAAATATTTTAATTTAATTGTTTAAAGTTATTTCCACTTCTTAGAAAATGGTACTGAGACCATCACTATATAATAAATAGAAGCCTATCTCATAGATGAAATTCTCAATTTTGGGAGTTTCACATATATAATTATTACTTTTAACTCTGAGAAAAAGAAAAATTTTTTAAAAAATATTTGGACTGTGATTTCAGCAGTGGGGTATAACTCCCAATGTGGAAATTCCCTACACCATTACAGACTAGCAAATGTCATTTATAATCTTAGAGCACTGAAAAGCTAAGTGACTTGCTTAAAGTTATAGGGTCAGTCTGTGTCAGTGAAGGACAATGACCCCAGGTCTTCATAACCCCAAGGCTGGTCCTCTCAAATCCATTATGTCATGCTCAGTAAGAGTCATACAATTTTCTCAACATCTACTGTTTTTCACAATGATGTATGACCCTTAAAATTAAAAATGTATATACTACATAAACTACTTTCATTTCCCAGTAAACTGAACCCTTCTGTTCATGTGAATACTTCAGATAAAGTTAATGATTGGGAATTTAAGCCAGTACTGATGGTTACTTTCTGTTCAATTCTCTAGAGCAGAATTTGTTTGTAATTTAATAAAGCAAATTTAAGTGAATCGAAAGGGACCATGCAGTGAGTCATTCACTCATAAAGGTCTAGTACAGGGAGATCTATTCAGGTGCCGCTTGTCTGCCTTCCGCTCTCTGAGATTGCGATACCTGTTTTATATAGTATATACATACTATAATCATTACAATTTAAACTAGATCTATGTCTGACCAAAATTCCAAGTTAGGCTAAGAATAAATGTCCCCCAAACCCCAGAAGTCTCTCAACTTGAAATGTTTAACAGTCCCAAATGTACCACTAAAAAATTCAGACATATTTTATATTTTGTCCACATGTAGGTGAACATGTTGAGCTGAAACTACTAAATTAATTTGTAAAAAATTCAAACAAGCTTCCAAGAATATATTTTTATTTATGGACAATAAATTTGCACAACAAAATGGAGCAAATTTCAGTGAATACACTTGCTTAATAAATTTTAATTCATAACTCTTAACTCATGCTGTAACCAAGATTTCAATATAACATTTTGCATTTTTGCTATTTAAACAACTGTCTTGGGTCATTTACCATATCTCTCAACTGGCCCTAATTTTATTTCAGAACTCATCTCAATCTGCATGAATTAACTGTTGCTTCTGGAACAAATGGTAACATCTGACCCATGAAATACAGGTTGCAGAAAATCAGTGTGACATTTTAATTTAATGCTTCATAACTCCAAATCATGAGTTAGTCCTGTATTTAGGCCACAGGTTGAGAGGTACGGATCAAGAACACAATGTACACGATTACCCATCACTGCAAAGCTTCCCAAACAAATTTGGGGCTGTCTTATTTTAGAGAAATACAGACTTATTAACTGAGTTAATGATGGAGTCAATGGAAAATGAAAATGTGTTTATCAGCATAGCAGTATCAAGATAGTTGACATATGTACATCTATTTCAAGTTTACGTTGAATAGATTATTAAAAATTAATCCAACAAACATGCGACATTATTACAGTCTTACAATACATGCAGTGAACGGGTACACTTTACAGACGTTCCAACTGAACTGATGCACATTTTTTATGTCAAATGATAATACGTTGTATATCCACTTTCTCATAGGTACACCATCATTTTAGCATCACCCTGAGTTTGCAAAACATGTTAGAAATCTGGCTAAGAGTAGTGCTGATTAGTGTTTTTCCTAAGCAAAAAACAAAACAACAATAAAAACCCAGTCAATTTTTAATATGCTAGGACTCCATTAACTTTTCAAATATATTTTGTTGATAACATTCCATAGCAGCACTTAAAAGGCCTAAGTCACATTTCATCCCTGTATTGTTTTTAAGTTTGTAGACAGGAACATTATAACAGGTCCAGGGTACCCTGCCTAATGATAAATGTTTCCATGAAATCACAACTTGAGTCAAAAAAGGAAGCAGTCAATTGCTATTGAAACAATGCTATGAACGGGAAGGACACTCTTTGGGGGCAGGATGGGAAAGGGAGATCTTGGCCAGAGCGTGTCCAGAGCCTGGGGGATGGGGAAGAAGGGCTAAGCACAGGAGACAGCCAAGGAAAGGGGCCCTGAACACTCTGCTCCTATGAGAGGAAAGTTTGGGACAACCTTGACATAGTGCATGTAGGACGGGGGCCAAAGCAGGGGAGAAAACAAATGGGCAGAGGAGATTTAGGTGCGAGGGAGCACTAGGCCAGAGTCTGCCAGAACAACTAGGCTGGCCCAAGATGATGGGGCTCAGCAAAGACCTGATGCTGACAAAGGAGAGCTACGGTGAGAGAATTAGCTAAAATTAAAGTGGGGTTTCCCACTGTTAAAATGGAAATTTGGTTAAACTGCACTGTTCATGTTGGTTAGGGCAACGTTAATGGGATATGCCTGTACAACTAAGGATAAATTACTACGGAGTATATGAAATAGACAAATGTAAAGATTTCAGAAATCTCATTTAGGGGACAAGAAAATTTAGTTTGACTGAAAGAAGAAACAATCTTCTAAAGAAATTAAAACTCCTGTCCAACAACTATAATTTTAAAGTTTTACCTCGAACATACTTTTGGAGGCCTTTACGATAGATGCAACTATACACTGTAGACCAAATGAATATTAAACTACCCAATTGTAGGGAATTATTTGTCTAACCTGCATCCAAAATCCACATGAATATACAGCACAGTACTTTGTTCACAATAAGAGCAAGTAAATGTTGAATTAAATATATTTAAATAAAAATCCTAAAAAATGACTACAGACAGAAATACACAATTCCATATTGGTGAATGGATGTTATTACTTTGTGATAGCCTTTTAAAGGATTATAACAATGGTCTTGCTTATTATTAGTCTTTGAACTAAATACCTTACTGAAGTAAATATCTTTACTGTCCTTATCTCAAATTGTCCTTACTGGTAAAAAAAAAAAAAAACTTAAAAAAGAACTTTTAATATACTTAGCAACTGAACAACAACTTAAATTCAATCCAACAAAAATAAAATAAAAAAAACAAAAACAAAAAACACCACATTAACTGTGGGAGGTGAAGGGTAGAATCATGTTCAAGATTTTTTTTCTAACTCCAAATCCTTCATGTTTTCCTTTTTAATAGTTTTTTGGAAAAGATGAAAAAAATTCAACTTTAAAACTACTCTGAATTTCTGAAATGACCACCCTCCAAAAGCAAGCCAGTTGAACAAAGACAAACAGGAAAGAGAGGCTGACAATATTTTTACACTTCATATTTTATGCCATTTGAAATTTAGAATTCGACTCTTAAAACTTTTCCATTTTTCTTTATTTCTTCTTTCCACCCTAGTTGCTCTTCCACCAGGTTCAATCATGAGGACATATTCTTTGGGAAGTAAATATTAGTCCTCAGTACTTAAATACTTACCTCAGATTGAGGAGACAGAGATGGCTGTTGACCTGACGGGGCTTCAGGACCATTTGTAACACCATTAACATTTGCAGTCGATATTTCAAATTTAACATCATCTAGACCCGGAATAGATGATAGCTGAATATAAAAAATAAGTTCCATCATGAGGATAATGCTAAAAGCATATTAGGTTCTAGCTATTATTTTTACAACTGCCTCATCAAGTCAGTACTTAGATCCAGGGTTTTTTGTTATGTACTCTTTGAGTAGTGTGATAAAGCTTATGGTTCCCTATTCAGAACAATGGTTTTAAATGCACAAAATGAATACATGGGTTTGCAGAGGAAATCAATTATATTGAAATGCAGTTATAAAATTAAAAAACAAAACAAAACCAAGTTCTAACTTGGTTATGAACTCCTATCTAGACTATAGAAATCTACGGGTGTATAAAATTTCTAAGAAATTCTACATATTTTTTTATGTGCAAAAATATACTAAAAATATACATGGCAGTTAGGTTTATCATCATGTCTTACTTTGTTTGTAATTTGATTTTCTTTCCATTAATAGTAAACATCTTCCAAGCTGTACATACACTCATGGTGCATTTCAAACTTACACAATGGTCACTACTAGAAGATATGGATTCAGAGACATTTTCAGGCCACACGTTAATCAAGATGGTGATGAACTCTGAGGAAAAGACCAGTTGCTCAAGAAAGGGCCAAGTGCAAGACCAGTCGGCTTGAGAGCCTTTAGCAGCTGGCTGCTGAGTACCCAAGATTTCACCAAGAGGCAGTGAGTGGTCACTAACCTTTCTCACTGATTCATGGAAGTCAAGCTGTATGTCACTGTGGCGGAGGAGGGCTCTATTTTCAGGGAAGAGGAGTCACTAGAAGGTGATATTGATATAAAAAAGTATAGATATAGATATAGATAGATAGATAGAGATAAATATTTTTTTTTTTTGGTGAGACAATAGGGGTTAAGTGACTTGCCCAGGGTCCACGCTAAGAAGGGTCAAGTGTTTGAGGTCAGATTTGAACTCAGGTCCTCCTGACTCCAGGGCCAGTGCTCTATCCACTGTGCCACCTAATCACCCTTCAATAATATATTTTAAAAGAAAAAAAGTAAAACTGAAGTCAGAGGCCAAATGGGTTAAATAGTCTGAATTTCCGTACTATGTAAATGTATCCATTCTAATTAGTAGAGGATACAGGTAATTCTGACTGAGAACACAATCAACTAAAAAAGGACTGAGCACTATCAAAAAAAGAAAAAAATCACCTTTATGAGAAACGTAATGAAATCAGACCATGAGTCTACCTATACAGAAAGGGAAACAGAGAACAGACAAATGACTGTATAATGATCTGCAAAGCCAGTTTCACAGTAAACTCTCCGTTAATTGAAGTGTTTGGGGGATTTTTTGGCCTGATCTAGCTGACATAACCCTCCAGTTTAATTTTGTATGTATACGTCACTGGGCATTGTTGATATTGTAAAAAAAAAAAAAATTATGGAAAATCAGATCATTCTGGTGCTTGAAAAATTTAAGAAAAGATCTAAAACAATAATCTTTATTTTGTGGAGGCCTAGAGAGAAAGAGATTACCAAAGATGAAGTTGCTTTCAATACAGCAAATATTTGGTTGATTTTAGATTATTTGCTCTTTATTAGCAATTTCCAAATACCATTTTGTAGAATGTTAATAAAGTCTGCTCTAGAGAATGTGGACTACTTCCTACCCTCTGCACATGCCTGAAGTACACTCTTTCCTGTCTAAATTCCTATGAATACTTTAAAAAGCTCTAGGAGGGTACAAGCCAATCCTTCTTGAGCTTTCAATTCCCCCCCTACAAACAATAGGCACTCTAGAAACCAATAACCAAAAAGTCCTTAGTTTGTAGAACTGAATTGAGTGACCTTAACTGACCAAAGTGGAGATCAAACCCAGGATTTTGCCCTCAATCAAGGGCCAGGCATTTATTTAGCCCCTGAGATGCTACAATGTGCAAGGCACCAGGGACACAAAGACAAAATGAAAGTCTCTACCCTCAGGAAGCTTACACTCTAGTGGTGGAAATAATGTGTACATATAATACCAAGTAACTGAAGAGTGGGAATTACCAGGAAGAGTAAGGGAGGAACTGGAGCTGAGCTTCTGAAAGGCACTAGGGGTATTTAGAGGTGAAGCTTACTAGGGAATGCATTCCAGCCGCGGGAAGAAGCAAGGAGAAAGAATGTCGTACACAAGGAAAAGTAAGTTGACCTTATGGCTGAACTGTAGAGGAAAGGGGAATAATATGTAATAAGCACGGACAGACTGAAATGGTTTTTGAATGCTAAGCATTCAATCGAGAGGTAATAGGGAGCCCCTAGACTCCTTTTATTAAAGGGATTTGTTCTGTGAAGTTTGGATTCAGTCAAAGCACCGCACTTGAGGACCTGGGGGCTACATGTGGCCTTGAGGCCACAGGTTCCCCACCCCTGCCCTAGAGCTTTTCTGAAGTGCAGAGTAACACTGCCAGACCTGAGTTCAGGAATATCACTTTGGCAGCTACATGGAAGATGGCCTGGAAAGGGAAGGGAATTGATGGAAGGAGCCTAACACTTGAGTATTGGTAGAGCATTAAAACAAAGTGCAATTACATTAATCAAACAACTGAATCTCAAGAACTAATATACACTGAGAATTTGTCAGTGATGAAGGCAGAGGGACTGAGCCCTGAGTAGCCTTAATGTGTGTACTGAACTGAGGGCAGAGCAAGGAAATGTTCAAGGACACACCCTTTTACTCCCCAAACTATTAAACCATTCCAGGAAAGCCTGCTCTTACTGCTTCTTGAATCTGAATAGGGAGAGAAAGCCCATAGACTCCAGTGAATCCATGTCAAAGGGCACTTTCTCTGGCAGTGAAGATGGTAACCTACACACACACTTTTTGTTTTCTGCAACGATAAATAGGGGATGATAGTAGAGGGAAGGTCCACTGACTTTACACACACATACCCCCCAAAATTTTGAAAAGATATTGGCCAGACCAATGATATGGATGTTATGTTTATACAGAATTTTTATTACTTTCTGTATTGATGATTATTTTAAAAAATTTATATTTTTCATCCAGTAGGTTAATTTGACAAGGGTATCATCTATCATTAAGATTTTCAATATTTTAAAGAAATTAATATTTTAAAAATAGCTACTGGAGGAGATAATGTGTTGCATTTTAATTAATTAATTGGTTTTTTTTGCGAGGCAATTGGGGTTAAGTGACTTGCCCCGGGTCACACAGCTAGTAAGTGTCAAGTATCTGGTCTGAGATTGCATTTGAACTCAGGTCCTCCTGACTCCAGGGCTGGTGCTCTATCCACTGCGCCACCTAGCTGCCCCTGCATTTTATTATAATGAAAATAATGAACAGTTTAGAACAAATTTCATTTCTCCTCCAATTTTAGCTTTTGAAAACCAACAATATTGTAAAATGTTAGCTTTCTTACTACATATAAACAAAAAACTGACCTGATTCATCTTGAACTATACTGGCACTTAAAAGTTTTAGGATACTGAGAAAACTATATCTATGTCAAAGATAAATTGGGTAAAAAGACAAACCTTTGCATCCAAAATATTGAGAGTTGTTTCAATTTGTTGGATCCGAAGAGAAAGAGCTGACAGTTTCTAGAAAAGAAAAAGAATTGAGACATGAAAATGAAATTCACTGGCAACAATGGAAGACTGAAGGGATGCTGGACCAATTTAGGAATGAGAAAAAAAAAAGAGCATTCCATCCTACAAAGAGTGAGATGCAGAGGTAGGAAAACTAAAAAAAAACAACAACAACAAACATATATATGTGTATATATAAGAAATATAATGTCTTTAGCTTTATTAGAATTTCCAAGGGATTCACAGTAGGATACACACATAAAAACAAGGGTAACATAAACCAGCCAGCTAGAATTTACTTGGAATAAGATACGACTTTACTATATTAACACGTGAGCATATATCACTGGCCCCACGTTGACTTTCAAGATTCGAAAGTCAAAGGGTAAGATGAGCATGTTAGGAGATAGGTAATTCTTGTTGGGAAGGATTAAAGAGGAAGGAAAAAAAATCACAACAAATGAAAATGCAAAAGGAAGCAATCTACCATCAAAATCAAAGATAAACCAGAACTACAAATTTACCATGCTCTAATTATTCTGCACAATTAAATTACATATACATACATAAACAAACAACAGTATCATCATCATAAAATCTGATCCATAAAAACATTTATTTAAAAAAAGCCCTAACCCTAAACATTACCATATTCAGTCAAACAGTCCAAGACCAGTTGGCCAGGTTGCTTGTTGGCGAGTTTTTTGCATTCTGACTGTTTCCTGGCACATTATCAGATTCTGACTGGCTTATAAGGCTAACTTTAACACCCTGAGAAATGGTCATTCTGCCAACTTTTTTTAGAGAAATTAAAAAAAAATGAATATACAACCACAGTGTAGTTAGCTTTCTTACAGAAGACAGTTATTTTTAAGATGAGATTCTTGAAGTCTAAAGGACATTACTTGGAAAAAAATCAAAGATTTCAGAATGTGATTTAGATCAACTAAGGCCAAAAAAGAAATTCAAAGTCAACAAGAGAACCAAGTTTAACCTTAACCTGCTAGGATTTGTTCACTTAAGTTAGTCTGATTGTAACAAATTTAGGGCATTTTCAACAAATTCAAGGTAATAAAAACAACCTATTGAGATTTATCAGGTCACTGATTCAATGGTCAAGCTCACATAAAAATGTAAGTGGTTTTGCAAATAAATAAGTGTTCATCCCTTTTAACAAAAAAAAAATTGTCAAAATCTTTATCAAATTTTGATCAATGAAAGTGTACTGTATTACGAAACTCAATATTTAAAGGAACTCTATGATGAATCATTATACAAAATACATCTATGAAATTCCTAATATGTTATTTCTCTAAATATAGATGTTCATTCGGTGGGCTTGACTGGGGTAAATTTACTTGCAGTCAGAATGCAAAAAAACAGGATTTGAGAAAAAACAAACAAAACTAAATACAGTCTGATACCCATCACTTGACTCTAATACAACTTTGTCTTTTAACATATACTTCTTTTGACATTTTATAGGTTCCTTAAATATATAAACAAATCAACCAAGAAGCAGGCCTTTATTAAGGGTCCACTATATAAAAGGCACAAGATACAAAGGCAAAAATGAAACTGTTTGCAAGGAACTCGATTCTATTGTAACGCACTAGCTCAACCTAAAACTACACCAACATATCACTTCTGAAAGTTCACTTTTTTAATAAGTCAGATTCTGACACCAAGATCAGAGAGAAAGTTTCTAGCGTGCTGTCAGACAGGTATCCCTATTATAATGCAATATCTAAATTAAATTCACCTGCCCCAAATGGCCCGTAAATTTGGAATTAATAACTGCTGTTAACCTTTTTCCTAATCCTAATAAACCTCTAGGGAAACTAACTTTTAAAACTTTGGCAATTAGGACACTTAAAGCCTTTTAGGCTTAACTCAATCCATGAGGATTAATCCATTCAATTCAACAAACATTTATTATCAATTATCCTTTATTAACAGTCCCTAAACTATAAAGTCACTCAATGCCGGCCAGCCAGGTTTTTTTTGGTTAAGTATTTCCCAATTGCATGGAAAAATAAAATTTAACAATCATTTTTTAAAATGTTGACTTCCAAATTCTCTTCTTCCCTCCCACCCTTTCCCCCTCCTGGAGAAGGCAAGCACTTTGATTTTGATTATACACGAGATCATGCCAAATGTATTTCCATAGTAGCCATGTTGCAAAGAAAACACAAACAAAATAAAACAATAAAAATAAAGTGTTTAAAAGTCTGCTTCAATCTGCATTCGGAGTTCATTCATCCTCTCTCTGGAGGTTTTCATCATGGGTCCTTGGGAATTGTCTTGAATTATTGTCTTGACCAGCGTAGCTAGGTCTTTCACAGTCAATCATCCTTATAATAATGCTGCTACTGTGTACAATGTTCTCCTGGTTCTGCTCACTTCACTCTGCATCACTTCATATAAGTCTTCCAAGGTTTTTCTGAAATTGGCTTGCTCATCCTTTCTTATGGCCATGACAATCACATAGCACAACTTGTTCAGCCATTCCCCCACTGTTGGGCATCCCTTCGATTTCTAATTCTTTGTCCCCCAAAAAGAACTGTTATATTTTTGTACATATAGATCCTTTTCTATTATCTCTTCGGGATACAGACCTAGTAGTAGTATTTTCTGGGTCAAAGATTAGGCACGGTTTTATAGCCCTTTGGGCATAGCTCCAAATTGCTCTCCAGAATGGCTAGACCAGTTCACAACTTCACTAACAGTGCATTAGTGCCCCAATTTTTCCACATTCCCTCCAGCATTTGTCATTTTCCTTTTCTGTCATATTAGCCAATCTGATGGATATAGGGTGGTACATAAGAATTGTTTTAATTTGCATTTCTCTAATCAGTAGTAATTTAGAGCATTCTTTATGCAACTATCGATAGCATTGATTTCTTCTTCTGAAAACTGCCTGTTCATATCTTTTGACCATTTATTAACTGAGGAATCAGAAAGACAATTCTTAACAGATAGAGGGTTATGGAATGAAAAAGATAATTTGTGCTTGGCTTTGCTGGTGAAGGGAATAATTGAAGTGGAATGCAGAAAACAGACAAGTGGCTCTCCTCATGTTTTCAGTGACGGACTTTGATGGGGCAGAGTCTCTGAACAGTCTACTTCACTCACTAATGTGCTACTAAAAATAAAAACAACTTCTGTTGATATTGAAGGCCCAGGGCTTCCCCTGTTACTTTATCTGAGCCTTACAACAGCTGTGAGGTCAGTGTTGCTATTGTTCTCATTTTTCCTGTGAGGAAAGTAGACTCAAAGCTGTCAAGGGTTGTGTTTAACATTGTAGCTTGCAAATATCTGGGGTGAGATTTGAACCTAGGACTTTCCGACTCAAAATTCAGCCCTATATCCGTTATACTACACTGCCTCTCAAACACAAACTTTTGGTAAAGCATTAACAAACTTACATGAATGAATCACTCAAGCCACCAGGAAAAAAAAAGAAAAAAAGAATTATCTATTCACATGAGAGAACAGACCAATGACTACTAGTGATTTGTGAACAGTCTTCAGAACTAATTTCCTGGACACATATATGGACAGCAATCCGAACATCCTATGGTTGTCTTTTGCTCACTACTTAGCTAATTTGGTGATAGAATAAAGGTTCTGAGGAACATGAAAACAAAAGTGTTTAAACAAACCCTTGTAGCTTAAATTTTATGCCTTTTTTTTTGCTAAATTACATGTACACGCAAACACACACACATATAATAAACTGTACTGTAACAAATTGCTAAGTTTCCATTTTTACAGAAAAACAACCTTAAGTGCTTCAAATATTTATGCATGTGCATGTGTAACGGGATACTGGAAGAAGAGAATATTCAGGGAACACGATTTAAACAATGTGCTGACAACAGGGAGTGACAAAGAATTTAGAAAATGATCCAGTTAGTGTTAGTCCACAAAGCCTGGGAAAGAATGCCGACTATGTTAACCAGGGCTTTTCACAGATGACATTGGACCTGAGCAAAATCACATAAAAACCTCCTCCCTCCAAAATGATGGGCATCTCGAGGCTCTAAGTGGCAGGACTCCTCTTGTAGGACAGGAAATACAACACAAGGACAAGCAGTCGATTTAAACAAAACAGCGCCAATTCTTACCAAATGGCCAATGATAATCTTTGGTGATCTGGGTACCACCAACTTCTCTACGTAGAATAATCTGGGGCAATTAACAGCGTGAATGGTGTTTTTATGGTCTAGATCCATATAACAGTGACAATAAGATGCAAATATTGGCTTTCCAGCTGCAAGCGGGGCAGTCCCACTAGGCTTAGGTTCTGCGTGAATCCCCAGCACGTAATCCCATAATGCTTATGCAATTGTTTGCAGCCACCATGAACTACTCCTAAAGAATCTGGAACTCAACATCTTTTAAAATGATGGTTAAAATTTATTTTTCATGTAATTGGGAAATATTTATCAAAAGAAAAAAACTGGCTGGCTACCACTGAGTGACTTTATAGTTTAGGGACGGTTGTTAATAAATGATAATGGATAATAAATGTTTGTTGAATTGAATGGATTAATCCTCATGGAATGAATTAAGCCTAAAAGCCATGAGATGCTAGAATGGACATGGTGCATATTGGTGAAGTTAGGACAGAAGACAAGATGATAAGCGCTAACCTTTCTGTAGCACTTACTTTGTGCCGCACGCTGTGCTGAGGGCTTTATAATTATTATCTCACTGGATCCTCACAACAACCTTGAAAGGTAGGTGCTGTTATTATCTCCATTTTACAGAGAAGGAAACTGAGGCAAACGGAGATGAAGTGGCTTGCCCAGAGTCACACACTAGAAAGTTATCTGAGGCTAGATTTGAATTCAGGTCTTCCTGACTCCAGGTCAGATGCTCCATCTGCTAAGAAGATCTCAGGCTACTCTGAAACTCAAGAATGACAGGCCCCTTCTCCAGTGGTCTTCCTCCTCCTCCCTAACTCTAGCACGGCTTAGCAGTAAGATGGAAAATGGCAGCAGCATCAATGAATCCCTCCCATATCTGTTCTCTCTAAATAGAGAAGTCTCTGAAATATGTTACTGGGCAACAGAAAAAGGCAAGCAGCAGCCACCTTCACTCTCCCTTCTCCCCATCAACCATCAGGGGACTGGAGATTTGGAGGTTCAATCAGCTGGCATTCTGCCCTCTCCCCTCCCACCCATTTCACAAATGAGGTCATTTTGATCGAATGAGGTTAAGTAACTAGAATTTGAACACAGGTCCTTCAAATCTAAATCTAGCATTCTTTCTGCTCTGTCTCTGCCAAACGATTGATCAAAACAGTAAACATACTAAAAATGGGACTAGAAATGTTTATATTCCTTTGAAGGGCATATCAATTTGTTCTTTCTCCTGTGCTCAAGCTACTTTAAAAACCTTATTAATTACCTTCCTCTTGTTTGAGAGACTGAACATTTATTTCATTTTATTTTTTCCTCAAATGTATGACTTTTAGATTTATAAATTACGTCAGACTGTTAACAGTGAAATTCTGGCTTAGAAAAATTTAAACATTCACAGATTTCAATTTAGCCAAATCTGACCTACAAAGACAACAAAAAAGGGGCCATGTAGTACACCCCAGGAATTGTGGGGGGAAATGCATTATCCAGTTGAAGAATGGAACCTTATAATAAAAAATATGCCTCTAAATAAAGATCCACAGAACCAATTTTCAGCTCTAGAATAACGATCTTCCCTGCAATTATGGACAAATGATAACATTTTAACAGACCACTGTTTACTGCTCTAGTGGAAATGATGTACAGTTTTTTTCTTTTTACATTTCTTAGGAAGCAATGTCTTGCCTCCATTTGTAAAACAAAAGTCACCGAATGGATTCTAGGCCCGCTCATCCATTTAAACAGTGAGAGTAAGTAAATCCTCACCCTTTTAGAAGAGACTTCTTCAGAACAATACTAAACTGTACTGAGAAGGGACTAGAGCAAGTTCACATGGTACCTTAGATTTTTCTCATTTTTTCCAAAAACCGCAGAATGCACTATCAACCAGTACATTTTTTACGCAACATGTTAAAGGACAAAGGGGAAACTACATATTTCATGGCTGAACATATTATACAAAACCAAAATGTTGTGGCTTTGGGTACTGTAAAGTATACGCTGCTTACACATTCCGTACTCTACAAGAGAAACACCACTTAAAAAATGAACTTCTTACTTTTGGACTGTGGGTCTACTAAGGGCCCAAAAAGGAAAACCTGGTCAAGTCAATGGACGTATCAGTTTAAGGGGATACTCTTGAAGCATAACGCCTACTAAAATAAGGAGAATGTTGAGGAAAGTACAGGGTTTTTGCTAGTCACAACATCCAATATGTTTGAAGAATTTCAGCAAAAATGTATACTACGAGGGCAACAATGGTTAAAATGCAATATTCTATTTTATGTCTAATGCAGCAACATTCCTTTAATTTGTAAACTCTGAATGGTTCTAGTGACGAAGGAAAAGAGTCAGTCATTTTTTTTCTTTAATTCAATTCCAGTTTGGGTTTAATTGAATGTTACAATTTGGTTTGGGTTCAAAACAGGTCAGATGGAAAAACAGAATTTTTTTCATTTTTTTCATTTTTTTTTTCACTTCAAAAAATAGCAACTAAGGATTATTTTTCATTTGAGGAAAAAAAAATAACTACTTGTGTCTGTGTTTGATTGTTCTTCTGAAAAACGAATCACTACATTCCTTAAATGTGCTAGTAATATATTTAAAACAGTTATATTATAAAATATAAAATATATATTTGTAACCAAACCAAACACTCTCCACCTTGGAAGAAAAATCACTTTATATGTTACATATACACATCATCTTTCTGAGGACAATGATTACCAGATTTCCCAGTTAAATAGACATTATGTGTGTGTGTACATGTGTACACAAAATCAAAAATAAATATGGTTGAAATGACTGAAAGCGCACACTGTACTTACTCTCATATAAAAATGACTTAAAATGCCTCCCACTCCACTCTTTCTCAATAAATATACAGCCTGGTAATAGCCAACATTCTACTAGCAGCAGAATGACCGGTATATGATTTTGGATCAGCTCCTAATTATCTATCCTATGGCACATAGAGAATAAATCAAATTCCCAGGCAATGCTAAATTTCATTTCCGCTTAATCAATAGTTGCAATCTTCTTCCACAACAAAAACTTTGGGAGTGGGTGAAGGTTTTAAGGAGCACTGAAATGTACCCTGCAAACTTCTCTCAAAAAAAGGCAACTTAGAGCAGAGAGAAGAAAGAAGTCATGGGGCCCAGAAAATTCAAGATGCTATCTAAACCACACCTGCTGATAACTAATTCGAAGACAATTGTAGCTGCTGCCTTCAATGTAGTTGTTAGTAGATGCTTTCAGAAGAGATGTGATGCATGAAGGTGAGAGAGGGCTACTGGGCAGCTCAACAAAGCGTTTTTGTATATAAAAAAGAGGAAAGTTAAAAAAAAAAAAGGAAAGTTTCTGTAATATAGTAGGAAGACAGGAATTCTTTTCTCCTACTCATACAAGGACTTTCCCAATGTAGCTTCTTCATCTACCCCAGAATGGTAGATTTTGCTGCTCCTACCCCTTGCTGAAAGCCTGACTATAATTACTTGAGTGTTGCTTAAAAAAAATCCAAAACTTGGGGCAGCTAGGTGGCACAGTGGATAGAGCAACCGGCCCTGGAGTCAAGAGGACCTGAGTTCCATTCTGGCCTTAGACATTTACTAGCTGTGTAACCCTGGGCAAGTCACGTAACCCCAATTGCCTTAAAAAAAAAATCAAAACTCTAAAATAGCAGGAGGAAACAAAATCGTGTAAAATGTCTGGAAAATTACAACTTACAAGAATCAAATTCAGGTGATTCTAGGTGTATAAGAACAAAGAGGTCTGAACAAATGAGTATTGGCCCTGATACTAGAATTGGTTACAACACACTTTTCCAATAAAAAACAATTCACCTCAGTTTTTCTGCCACTCGCCAAACAACCTACCTCTTCACAAACTGTAGAAAATCGGTTAAGGAACTGTACGGTATGTACCACAAACTGGTTCAGAAATGCAACAGTCCTTTTCTGTTGAATTGCTGGCACCTGCATTAAGTAAAAACACAACATAATTAACATAAAACACAACATCATTTGAACAGGAGAAATGGCTTTCATTGAATGCTCTCGATGGTTCAGTACTTCGTGTGAGATCCAGGCACTGCCGGGAGTAGAAAGAATACTCATTCTGGAGTCAGAGGGCCTGGGTTCCAGTTTGGGCTTTGCAACTCACTATCTGAGTAATTTTGGGCAAGTCACTATCCCTCTCAAGGTCTCAGTCTCCTTATGTGTGAAATGAGGGAGTTGGAGCAGATCATTTCTTAGATCCTTTCCCACAATTCCTAGGAGAGCTATCTTCAAGTATTTAAGAGGTTAACAAACAGAAAAAGAATTCTACTTGCTTGGCTTAACCTAGGAAACCAAACCAAATCAAACTGGGGACAAAGAGTAAAGTCACATCTTGGTTCAATACGAGGAGGTGCTTCCTGATAATTAGAGACGTTTGGCAGTGGAATGGGATGCCTCAAAACGTATACAGGGTCAATCCTTTAGTGGGAGGCATCTTCAAGATATTCCAGGCCAATCTCCTCATTTTACAGATGACAGAAGTGAGGGTCAGAGGCAGGAAGTATCTCATCCAAGGGCACAAAGGTATGAAAAGGCCAGTGTTCAGGCCCTGAACCCAAGGTTTCTTCCACTACCCCATGCAGCTCTGTGGTGAAGTCTGAAGCTGACCAAGAAATACAAGATTCAGAATATGGAGAATCTGTATTGACCAAAAAAAATATTTTTTTAAGGAGACAATGAAAACAGGGTACAAGGGGAAATGGAAGTAAGTTGTGAACACTGGGGAATTCTGGGAAAGAATTACTTTTCTAGAAGCCATCCGAGGATAGACATGGAGAACTCCTTTTTGAACCCATGCAGGATCTTAATTACTTGTAATTTAAAGGGGCTGCCTTGGGATCAGTTATACTTTGTGGCATTTTGGTGCCACAAAGGCACCAAACAGGGGATACAAAAAGAGGTAAAAGTCAGTCCTTGTCCTCAAGCAATTTACAAGTTAAAGGGGGAGACAACATGTAAACAAATACATACAAAGCAAGCTATATACTCGAAATAAATAGGAATTAAGAGGGATGGTAAGGGGCAGCTAGGTGGCACAGTAGATAGAGCACTGGCCTTGAAGTCAGGAGGACCTGAGTTCAAATCCAGCCTCAGACCAAACACTTAACATTTACTAGCTGTGTGACCCTGGGCAAGTCACTTAACCCCAATTGCCTTAAAAAAAAAAAAGAGGGATGGTAATGGTTTCCTGCAGAAGAATCTAGAAGGAAAGAAGGAGAGTGTTCCTGGAATGGGGGACAGCCAAAGAAAATGCCTGGAGCTGAGAGATGGAGGGTCTCGTTCGAGTACCAGCCACAAGATTGGGGTCAGTTTTAGCCTTAGTTCTGTTGCTGTGTAAGCGTGGGTTAGTCACTTCTCTGGACTTAGTTTTTCCCATATGTTAAATGAGAAGGTTGAATTAAACTTCACAATCATTGAAAAACAATCAAATAAAATGGACAAGGAACAAAATCTTTTCTCAAACCTCTAGGCCAGGCATAAGGAACTTGTGGCATTCTAGGTCTTTGGGTGTGGCCTTTGGACGAGTCCAAGTTTTACAAAACAAATCCTTTTATTACGGGGATTTGTTCTATGAAGTTTGGATTCAGTCAAAGAGCCACACTTCAGGGCGTAGAGCGCCTAAGGGGCCTCGAGGCTGCAGGTTCCCCACCCCTGCTCTAGGCTTTAAGCAGGAAGAACCATGCCAATTAGCAACCAATCAACAAGCAAAGAAAATACCTGAGTGTATTCAGTGTCTCCTAAGCCTGTCCCAAGTACTGGTGCCCTATCTGTGAAGCTGGACAGTGTAACCATGCTGTATCCCTCCGAACAACTAACTGGCTTTCTGTTTCTGAATAAAACAAAATAGCTTCTTGTGTTCTAAATGATGAGAGGGGTATACGAATGGTTTAAGGCAGAGGAAAGGTACAATTCCACCACCACGATGTGGCCCAAGGGTTTCCTGGTCACTAAAGGAACGTGAGATCTGGAGTCGAAGGGCTTGGATTTAAATCTCATCTGTGTTGGTGACCTGAAGCATGGCACTAAACCTTGGTGGGTCCAGTTTCCTCCCCTGCAGAGTGGGATGCAGAGGGCTAAATGTCCTCTCATGTCTCTCCCACCTCTCAATCTAGGAGCTGCCACTCCTGTAGTCAGGGTCAGAAGACTGGCTTTGCCCCGTAATCACTGGAGTGACTTCGGGAAGTGGCTTATTTTTTCTATAGGACTGTTTTCTTATCTGACACCGAGGGGCTCGGGCAGGATGGCCCCCTCTAAGGTTCCTTCTAGATGATCTGTGATGAAAATGAGCTTTGGGACCGGATCTAGCGCTAACGGGGACCTCAGGAGCATCTAGTCTGACCCCCTCATTTTACAGATGGGGAAACCGAGGCTCAGAAAGATCACGGGATCATGGATTTAGGGTTGGAAGGGACCTCAGAGGCATCTAGCATGACCCCCTCATTTCACAGATGGGGAAAGGGAGATTCAGAGAGCAGAAGTGACTTGCCTAGCCCCTAAGGTCACACAGACGCTAAATGTTCTCTCTGGGCCTCAGTTTCCTCCTCTGTCAAGCGAGAGGATGGGTCTCCGTGACCCCCGGGAGCGACCCTCCTCCCCTACCAACCTTGGTCAGGTCTATGCCCGACCCCATCAGAGGCAGCCCGTCCTCGTCCATGGCCCCGGCGAGCGGGCCCCACGCCCCCTGCTTTCCCAGCCCGGACCCCGGGAGCGGCTCCCGATCGGCCCCCTCAGCCTGAAGTCCCACGGCCCTTTCCCCCCGGAAGTAGACACGCGAACAGCCGAGGTCTCTGCGCCTGCGGAAGGAAGAAACGAAACTCCCCGGCCCCTTTCGCACGGCCTTCTGGGAACTGTAGTTTTGTCCTCTACCCTCCCAGCGGGGAAGTCGATGGCGCATGCTCAGAGTAGTGCTTGAAAAGTTAGACTGGCAGTCAAACTTGGATAGAGCTAAAATCAGACTCAGAGCTAGAAAGAGAGCTCACGTGGCCAGGTAAGCACGTATGAACTTAGGGTCATAGCTCCAGAGCTGAGAGGTGGCCTCAGGTGGCCAGGTGACCACACCTGTACTTAGGGACATGGCTCCAGAATAGGGAGGGAGCTCAGGTGGCTCTTGACTGCAGAGCTCAGAAAGCCTCCTCTGACCTTGTAGCCAGCCATACCTATAAGTAAGGTCATGGCTCCAGAGCTAGGAGTAACTCCAAAGGCCATCTTGTCCAAATTCCCTTATTTTACCATAGAGAAAACTGCAGCCCAGGGAGGTTGAGTGACTTGCCTAATATTTGGATTCATATTGGGCTGATATTTAATTGGAGTCAATTATTATTCACAGCATAGTTGATCTGTGCTCTGAATAGCGGAAACTACTGGTGTTACATCTTTGTAGCTCTGAGAACAGAAGTGATAACTACTCTGCACTGGTTTCTGAATGCAACTAGAGTGTGTTGCTGTTCGATCACATCTGACTGTGACCCCGTTTGGGGTTTTCTTGGCAAAGATACTGCACTGGTTTGCCATTTTTTTCTCTAACTCATCTTACAGTTGAGGAAGCTGAGGCAAACAGGGTTAAGTGACTTGCTCAGGGTCACACAGCTAGGAAGTGCTTGAGATAGGATTTGAACTCATGAAGATGTCTTTCTGATTCCAAGCCCAGTGCTCTGTTTACTGTGCCATCTAGCTGCCCATGCAACTAGTGTAGAATGCTAAAAATTGGTAGATGAATAGAGTGGTTTTTCCTCAAAGCTAATTTGCAGTGCATTCAACTGAATTAATGTTATTAGACTGGCAATAAGTTTTGTATTAATGCTAGTGTTAAGTTGGGAAATTGTAGGGTTTTTTTTAACATTGTGATTTTGGAAATCATATAGAAATTTTTTTTAAATTTTGGAATGATATTTACAAGTATGATTTTTTTTTGTAACATTAGGATAGATCTTCCTTGATCAGAAAGCTATGATTGATTTATGAATTAGTACTGTAACTTATTAGAGACTTTTGTTGGTAAAGAAAGAGACCTCCTCTTAAGTATGCAAATGTGTGTATTTTGGTTTGTAAAAGAATTGATCTGTGTTTGGTAAACCATGCTGCAGAAGGTAGCAAGAGAAAATTGTCTGCCAGACCTTTTCTTTGGGGTATGAGACAACATTTCAGTACTGGACACGTCCAGAGGGCCCCTGCTTAAATTCCTCCTTGAATGAACATCAGCCTGTTCATAGGAAAAAGGAAAGTTAAATGGAATATTCAGGCCATGAACAGACTTTAGCATCTCTGATCCATAGAGTGTGTGAAGCCTATTATGAAGGATTTTTCAGAAGTACAGCCCAAAACCATACTGGGAATAGTGAGGCACTTGGGAAAAGGAGGTGAGAAAAAGGAGATATAGACTGACTGGGTAGCTCAGTGATGGAATCCTGGACTTGGAGAAAGGGAGACCTGAATTTCGAACCTGTCATAGACGTATTTCCGCTGTGTTAGCCTCGATTTCCTAATCTGTGAAATGTAAATAATGGTGCCACTTGTTTTATAGGATTGTTGTGAGGCCTTGTGAACTGTCATGTGCTCTCTAAAACTATTGACTAGAACGGCCTACATGATGGTTCTTTTATCTTTTGGTGTCATATGGGTTGATTCTGTCTAAATGAATAAACACTATAGTGATGAACATGTTCTTGGCATAGTATATATGTTTTTATATGAATTGAAATTGACCCAGTTGCATGGGAAGATTTCAGAGCAGTCACCAGGGAATTTGCCCAAAAACTTTTTGTGAGCCAATGACCAAAGGATAGCTAGAAGGTTGGGATCGCTCCCAAGATCATATGTACCACAGTGTAAATGAACTTCTGCTAGCACATAGTAGAGAAAGGACAGGGTGATTGTGCTACTAACTTCTTCCCTGTCCAGAGAAGGGGATGTACCATTTCAGACCAAAGAGACTCCGATCCTGTGGTAGAATGTCTACCATCTCTAGGACAAAAGACTGTATGTTAAAGTTGTGATGAATTCCTTTTTGGAAAGAACCGTGGAAGGTCAAACTGGGAATGTGAGGTGTTTTATGTTGAGCATTATTTTGACTGTTATGTTGCTTCCTGCCTCGGTGATCAGAAATGTACTCTGAAAGAAGGTATTTATTAAGCATGTGTACTGGGCTGCAAATGTCTATAATGTCTGTTGTACAAATGTTGCCATTGATGACTACAATGGTTCTTTATAATGTCACTGCATTTCGCAAGATGGTTCCATGGTACTGGTGACCTGAGAATGGGATCATAATGCTCTCTAATTATAGGATCTAAAATTGTGAACATTGGTATATGATTAAATGCTATACATAAGATTTTTAAAGCAATCCTATAACAACATGTTGCTTCCCAATATTCTTATTGCTTTAAGACTTCAGCTGTGTGATTGACATAACTTGATTGGCCCTGGGTGGATTGGATTGGATATTTTGGGATAATGTTAACACTGGCAATTTCAGTCTGGAATGTACATAAACACCTAGAAAGAAAATAGACTTTGGAAGGGATACATAAGGCGTCATTAGCCCTATAGATGAAGGAACTGAGAGGTGAATATGAGTTGCCCAAAGTCCTCTGACTCTTGGCATAGAACTCTTCCCACTCCCCCCCCCCAAAAAAAACCAAACTGCATCTGGTAAATACAATGTAATAAATGCTGTAAGAGATGGGAAGCAAAGTGTTAGAATCAAAGAGTAATGGAAGGCATCACTTTTAGTTAAGATAGTGCAGTAGTGTGCACAGAGCGCCAGGTCTAGAGTGAGGAAGACCTGAGTTCAAATCCAACCTCAGATGCTTACTAGCTGTGTGATCCTGGGCAAGTCACTTAACCTCTGTTGGCCTCAGTTTCCTCCACTGTAGGGGACAATAATAACCCCTATCTCCCGGGGTTGTTAAGAAGATCGAATGAGATAATATTTGTAAAGTGCTTAGCACGGTGTCTAGCATGTAGTAAGCACCATATGAATGTTAAGCTATTATTGTTAGTTGGGGAACTCTAAGAGAAGGCTTCATGGAAGAAGTATTTATTTGAGATAAACCTTTTAGGATAAATGGTGTTGGAAGTGGATTTTGGGGAGAACGTGACTCCATTTTGTCTAGTGTTTGCTGTTTTTCTTTCTCTTTCTGTGTGATGCCTCTTCAAGTGACTCCTTCAAATACCTCCTTTCTGCCCAATCACTTTAAGACTACAAAAGAAAACTCAGAATTCCTTAACTGTTGTTCATCTTTCATTCTCTAGGACAACCATAAGGGTGATGCTTTGAGTGCAACAGAGCTGAGCAAAGTCATCGGCATCACTTTCTCCTCCGGAGTCATTGAAGTCCAGTGGCAAGACGCAAGTCAAGATGACTGTAAATGGCCCAGGATACTGTGGCGACCTTGGCCTTTCTATATTAACGTCTTTTCCAGATCTCAGTTTGTCGGAGGCTTTGCCCATTCAATGACTAAGGGCTAGGTAAGAACTGAGAAAAAAGATGACCCAGTTTGCCATCACAAAACTATCATTCTGGGAGGGAAAGACCCTTAGAGTTTCTGGCTGGAACAGAAAACAGTTGCTATTTACACTCATTCAAGGACCTCAGCAGTTCCAGAAAGTCACCCCTTTCTCTTTATCCTATCTAATAAAGCACTTTAATGGTCCCTTAACAAATGCTTATTCACCAACTGACTAATAAAGAAGGTTCAGTTTTCTTTGGTCTAGTGCAAATGGCTATTATAGATTTAAAATGGATAGATACACATATTTTGTATGTGAGTGTGAGTGTGTATATGTATGTGTATGTATATATGTATGTGTGTGTGTACACACACACACACACACGTATGCCATTGTGAGATACACATGCCCATCACCTCCTTGTGTGTTTCATACTTTTGAGTAAATAAATAAACTGCATTTATCTGCCTGTTTATATCCTATGTTGTCTTATTTGGGCAGTAGCTAGTAAGGACTGGAAAATTCTCCCAACAATAGGATTTCATAGATTCAACAAGAATTTATCAAGTAGCTACTATTGGCCAGGTGGCAGGCTAAGCAATGAGGATAAAAAGATGAAAATAAACTAGGCCCTGCCCTCAAGGAGCTTACACCCTGCTGGGGGGAAGCGATATGTACACAGAGAAATACATGCAAAATAATTTTTTTGGTGGGGGTAGGGAAGAGAACATGGGAACCTTTGTGGTATTGGGAAGGCCTTATGTAGGAGGTAACATCTGAGCTGGGCCTTAAAGGGGAGTATGGATTCAAAGGAGCTAAAGTAAGGAGGGAGAACCTTTTAGGTGTAGGGTTCAGGCACAGGGGCGGAAGATGTTGTGTCTGAATGACTGAACAAGTTGTGATGTATGAATGTAATGGAATATTATCGTGCTATAAGAAATGATGAGCAGGTGGATTTCAGAAAAACCTGGAAAGACCTGTATGAACTGATGCTGAGTGAAGGGAGCAGAAGCAGGAGAACATTGTACACAGTAACAGCCACGTTGTGTGATGACTAATATTGAAAGACTTAACCCTTATCAGCAATACAAAGATCTAAGACATCTCCAAAGGCCTCATGATGGAAAATGCTATCCACATCCAAAGAAAGAACTATGGAGTTTGAATGCAGATTGAAGTATACTATTTGCTATTTTTTTTCTTCTGTTGTGTTTTGTTTTCTCTTTCTGGTGGTTTCTTCTATTGGTTCTAATTCTTCCTTACAACATCACTAATGTGAAAATGTGTTTAATAGGAATGTATATCTGTAGCCTATATCAGATCGTGCACCCTCTTGTGGAGGGAGGGGGAGAAAAATTTAAAACTCAAAAGCTTATGGAAGTGATTGTTGATAAAATAAATAAAGTAATGAAAAATTTTTTTTTAAAAAAATGATATTGTGTCTGGCCAGTTTACATAAAATGTCGGGTGATTGAGAGGAAATAATATCAAATAAGTCTGGAATCATAATCTAGAACCAGGTGGTGAAAGGCTTTAAATTCCAAACGGAGCAGTTTGTATTTTATCCTAGAGGCAAGAAGGAGCCTCAGAAGCTTTTTGAGAAGGGCGGTGATGGGGAAGTTGGGCCTTGAGAAAACCAATTTCCTAGCAGGCTGTTTGGAAGTTTGACTGGAGAGGGGAGAGACTACAGTCACAGAAATCAAGACATTGTTGCAATAATCCAGAGGAGATTTGATGATGGCCCGAGCTAGATTGTTAGATGTGTGAGTGAAGTGAATGGGACAGATGGGAAAAACATGAACATATAATTGAAAAGATTTGGCCACAGATTGGCTGTGCAGGGAGGGTGGGGTAGAATAAAATCCCAGCTCTGGGATGAAAAAAAAGATTAAACCTGAACTCGTTCTCAGCTGATCATTGGATGGAGGAGCTGCTCCAAGTTCTTTTGGATGGATTTTTGCCAAATATAAGGCTAGCATCCCTAGTTCTCATGTTGGGGAAACACTCAGTGTTTCTTTGCCTATTGGGTGCCCAACTGCTACTGCTCATCAATCATACATCATTATAACCCCAGCTTTGTGTAGTTTTAATCACTGGACTCCTAGGACCACTAAAACCAGTTTGTACAGCGAGTACTCATTAAAAGAATAGTCACATTAAAAGAACTTCCAAAGAAACTACTCATTTTTCCATGTGCATGTGTATCTCTTAAAACCTGTAGACATGTGTTATATTACTTCATTTGTTGGAGTGATCGTGAATGGTCTGATTTTACTGACCAGGGACTATAGAGACTGGCCTTGCTTATTTTCATTCAAGGTATCTTTTCTAATCTTCACATTTCAACACGGATGGATCCCATAATTTTGTCAACGCGCCTATTCCCTCTAGGAAGGTTTGCAATCTATCTCTGTCTTCCCTTCCTTTAGACTAGGAGCTCCTTGAAAGGCAGAACTATTTGACCTTTGCATCCTAAGAACTCAGCCCAGTGCCTAGCACAGTTAGTGCTTAATGAAAGCTTTTGCATTCACTGACCCTTTTCACCTTATGTGTCTTCTGTCCATGGTCTTTCATAAATCCTCCATAAGGGATCTGCTCCACATGCTAGAGATCTTCTTCAAGATCTTTTGGTATCATCTAAGGACAGGGACAACTTTGGGACCATCAAGTTGTCACTCCTTGAAATGCAAATTAAAACAACTCCGAGGTACCACCTCATACCTGTCAGATTGGCTCATATGGCAGAAAAGGAAAATGATAAACGTTGGAGAAGATGTGGGAAAATTAGGACCCTAATGCACTGTTGGTGAAGTTGTGAACTGCTCCAACCATTCTGGAGAGCAATTTGAACTGCAAACTGTGCATACCCTTTGATCCAGCAATACCACTAGTAGGTCTGTATCCCAGCGAGATCATAAAAAAGGGAAAAGGACCCACATGTACAAAAATATTTGTAGCTGCTCTTTTGTGGTGGCAAAGAGTTGGAAATTGAGGGAATGCCTCTCAACTGGGGAACTGCTGAACAAGTTGTGGTATATGAATGTGATGGAATACTATCATGCTATAAGAAGTGATGAGCAGGTGGATTTCAGAATAACCTGGAAAGACTTGTATGGACTGATGCTGAGTGAAGTGAGCAGAACCAGGAGAACATTGTACACAATAACAGCAACACTGTGCAATGATCATCTATGACTTAGCTCTTCTCAGCAATATGATGATCCAAGACAATTCCAAAAGACTCATGATTTAAGGCTATTCACATCCAGAGAAACAACTGATGGAATCTGAATGCAGATCAAAGCATGCTATTTTCACTTTTTTGTTGTTGATTTTGTTGTTTTTTTTTTCCTTTTGTTCTGTTTCTTTTTTCACAACATGACTACTGTGCAAATATGTTTTACGTTATTGCACATGTATAACCTATATCAGATTGCTTGCTGTCTTGGGGAAGGGAGAGGAGAGGAAGGGAAAAAAAATTTGGAACTCAGAATCTTT